>NC_056727.1:486193145-486493145 GCF_019279795.1 Protopterus annectens
AGGTAAGGTACAGAAGTTTTACTTGATGCATAAAGAGGAATTAAATTCAAAGTGTCTATTGGTTACAGTTCCTGCTTTCATTGGTAGTAATCAGCATTTAACTAATATAAAAAAGTAGAATTTAAGAGATGATACAAAATAAAGGAGAGATGATTAGTCAGGGTTGCTACAAGGGCATAACCAGTGTGATTTCAGGTGTCTATTGAGTTTTTGTTTAAAGATCAGCAAGGAAGGAAGTGATGTAAGATCATCAGGTAGTAGGTTCCAGATGTCCTTCAAGGATGCATCTGCAGTCATAACAAATGGGTTGTCCTGTCGTCAGGCAGCCCTTCGGTCGGCCGGATTCCAAAGTCTGGGTCCGGCTTCGGCTGATGTCGCACTTCACCCAACGTCATCTCTGCAGGTCTTCGGGTATTTTACCAGCTGTGTTAGAGAACAGTGAGTCCCCTGCCAAGTTGTTGGATTTACTTATGCTGACTAGTCGTTTATTAGAAGATCGTAATGAATTAAGATTTTTATACGGGATTATAAGGTTTGAAAGTATAGGGGTGTTGTTTGGTGATTTAAGATCTTGTGGGCTATGGTAAGACAGTTGCTTCAGGTTTTGTAATTAAAGCCAGCCCAGCTGCTTTATACACACACACACACACACGTGTGTGTATGTGTATATATATATATATATATATATATATATATATATATAGATATATATGCGTGTGTGTTTTATGTGTGTGTATATATATATATATATATATATATATATATATATATATATATATATATATATATATATATATATATATATATATATATATATATATGTGTTGTGTGTATATATATATATATATATATATGTGTGTGTGTGTGTGTGTGTGTGTGTCTTATATATATATATATATGTATGTATGTATACTACTCCACTAACTACTAATTTAATTCTATGTATAATTTGTCATATTATAAATGTACTATGTAATATCATCCCTTAAACTGCTCACAGTTACTTTCTGTAATACTTGAGCAATTAAACACACTGGACTGTCAGGATAGACAGCATTACCAACTAGTTTATCTTCCAGCTGTTGAATATGTGATGTTGTGAAGGTATCATGTAATGTCTCTCCTAAGTTGTTTTTATTTACCTGTAAATTATTTAATATGCACTTGGTATTAAAATGTTAACTCCCTGAATGTAAATATCTATTTGTGAACTTGTCATTTATGTAATTGGAGCTTTTCACCCTGGGCCTCCACTGAAAATGGACCTGTGTCAAGTTGGACTTCCCCCGTTAACAAATGTAAAATAAATAAAAATATATATGTATTTGTGTGTGTCTGTATGTGTGTATGTATGTGTGTATATATATATATATATATATATATATATATATATATATATATATATATATATATATATATATATATATATATATATATATAGGTATACTATGGTTTGTGCAAACAACATTCTGTCAGCAGCACTGCTGTGCTAAAAATCAGAATGCCGTGCATAAAATATTAATGGATGGGAGAGTCGAACACACTTATGGGAATGCTTTAGTGCATTCACATAAGTGTATTCGACTATCTGCACAGAGATTATGGTACAGTGGGGATTGGAAATTCATACATATCCCCACTGTAATGCGATTTCAGAGTTAGAATATATTAGTGGGGGGGTGTAAGGGGGGCTTGCCCCCCTGCAAAAGTGTGATTTGTCATATAGGAGTCTTATTTACATCAGCTCCTATACGGCTATCACATAATGGTTTCGGCCACAGTGTCGACTCAAATGTGACTAGCTTGGGTTGACATTGTGGTGTAGTGCGACCTCGAAGTTAGAATATATAAGTGGTGGGTGCATGCAGCCCCCCACATGGAGGATGCAGGGGGGCTTGCCCCCCTTCTTTTAAGTATTAGAGAGCTTGTGTTTGTGTGTGGAGAGGATGGTGCGTATGTGTGTGTTAGATGTGTGAAATTCAAAATCTCCGGTGTGCGAGATTTTGAATTTCTCGGTTCTGTGTTTTCGTGGTTATAAAGATTCGACTTTATAGCTTCGAAATACTGAATTTCGATATTTCAGTATTTCGAGGATATAAAGTGAATCCATATAGATATATTTATATATATATATATATATATATATATATATATATATATATATATATATATATATATATATATATATATATATATATATATGTGTTTGTATGTGTAATATAAATATATATATATATATATATATATATATATATGTATGTATGCGTGTGTTATATGTGTGTATATATGTGTGTTATGTATGTGTGTGTGTGTGTGTGTGTGTATATATATATATATATATATATATATATATATATATATGTGTGTGTATATATGTATATTATATATACATACACATACACACACACAAAGGGCACTACTTGTGACTTCTTCTACTTTCGGCTGCTCCCGTTAGGGTTCGCCACAGCAGATCAACTGTTTCCATTTCCTCCTGTCCTCTGCATCTTGCTCTGTCACACCAACCACCTGCATATCCTCTCTCACCACATCCGTAAACCTTATCTTAGGCCTTCCTCTTTTCCTGTTACCTGGCAGCTTCATCCTTAGCATCTTTTTCCCAATATACTCTGCATCCCTCCTCAGCACATGTTCAAACCAACGTAATCTTGCCTCTCTGGCTTTGTCTCCAAGCCTTCCAACCTGGGCTGACCCTCTAATATACTTATTCGTAATCCTGTCCATCCTCGTCACACCCAGTGCAAATCTTAACATCTTCAACTCTGCCACGTCAAGCTCTGCTCCTGCCTTTTTGTCAATGCCACTGTCTCCAACCCGTATAACATAGCTGGTCTCACTACCCTCTTGTAGACCTTCCCTTTCACTCTTACTGGTGGTACTCTGTCACAGATTACTCCTGACACTCTTCTCCACCCACTCCATCCTGCCTGTACTCTCTTCTTTACCTCTCTTCCACACTCACCATTACTCTGAACTGTTGATCCTAAGTACTTAAACTCATTCACCTTCGCCACCTCTACTCCCTGCATCCTCACCATTCCTCTATCCTTCCTCTCATTCACACACATATATTCTGTCTTAGTCCTGCTGACCTTCATTCCTTTTCTCTCTAGAGCATATCTGCACCTCTCCAGGGTCTCCTCCACCTGTTCTCTACTCTCAGTACAGATCACAATGTCATCTGCAAACATCATAGTCCACGGGGACTCCTGTCTGATCTCGTCTGTTAACCTGTCCATCACCATTGCAAATAAGAAAGGGCTCAGAGCTGATCCTTGATGTAATCCAACCTCCACCTTAAACGCATCTGTCACTCCCACCGCAGACCTCACCGCTGTCACACTACCCTCATACATATCTTGTACCAGTCTTACATACTTCTCTGACACTACAAAGGGCACTACTTGTGACTGCCATTTTGAATTTATCAGCTGCTAATATGTCTTCCGTTTTACTTTCTGTTCAGTTTTCATTTTGACCATATTTTTAAAATACTCTGTAAGTTAGACATTTGAGATCTCATTGCTTTACTTTAAATGTCTAGTTTCGAAAGTTAATTTTTTTGGTGTATCTGAAAACATACCAGGTCTTGTTAGTAGTTCTTTTTTTAGTTTCTGATGGTCCACAAAGTCAGTATCTTCCGGTTCCATGTATGCTTTTAGTGCTTCCTCCGTAAGATGTGAAGACAAAACTTTAGCCCAGCCAAACTGAGCCCATTTCTCCTATGATGCACATTTTTCAAATGAAAAATAATAGGCTTTGATGTCCTCAACCTTTCTCATTTTCTTTAGTGGTAGATTGTCTTTGGAGGTTGTCAGTACAGTGGCTGTCATACTCATCTGTTTCTGGAGGCTGATTACTTATTTGTCAGTAGACTCCTGTCTCTTCTGTATAGATGTGGTATGTTGACCCAGATTTCTGTTGGTCTATACCAAGTCATCTATGAGTTTCTTCACATTTGTAAAAGTTTTGCAGTTCATTTTTAAAAAGTTCCCTTTTTTCATGTGGGGTGAGGTAAACACACACAGCAATTCTCTTTTTGTCTTCAGATGAGTTGCAACAGCTCTGTCTCTTTTAAGGTGAATTAACTCAAATGTTATAGTTGCTGGCTTTGCTGCAGAAATAAGGAAAACAAAATAATTTTGTATTTATGCTTTTTACTTGCACACACAGTTACATATACAAATATATTTTAGGTGTGTGCACATACACACAGACAGAAGCACCCATTTGTGCCTGATGCAGCCGCCACTGCCACTAGTGTAGCAAGTATAACACACTGCAGACACTTTTTTGCACTTTAAGTGCAGTTTACTTATAAGGAAATGAAAACTGAATGTTTAGTTTCCTAAACAAATTTAAAATAGTAAGCACGCTTTTTCACAATACAACTAAGTAACTAATAAATCTGAAGTAGTTAAGTTAATTTGATCATCAACCTGTGGGTTTCAAATTCGATACAAATCCAAGTCTGCAGCTTACCAAGCTAAAGATCTGAGCTCCAAGCTCCTCCCCCTTGCCCATACCGCACTGCAACCTCTTTCCAATCCTCAGATCTTGTTTATCATGGCTTTGCCAATACGGGATCTTTGAGCTCCAGGCAGGTAAACTGGGGGTTTTCTTTCACCAAACTTTAACTGTGTTCTGTGTTGGTGTGTGTTTTGTAAGTTAGTTTTTCCCTGTTTAACCCTCGGGTTTCCGTAAAAAAAAAAAAAAAGTAGAGGAAAGAAAGTTTAAAGTTGTACACTTTCCCCTAGTGTACCTTTCCCACCCTTGGCATGTGTGTGTGTGCGCGCGTTTGGCTAGTTAGCCTTGTTTAGTGTAGGTGACTATGTCAAATTTGCAAAAAACGATTTTTTCTAAATGCACAGTGTGTGGCCATAAGCTGTCGCAGCCGATGGTCAAACTCTGTGCGTGGTTTGTTTAGGGGTTCCACACCTTACTTCGGGCTGCAAGATATGTGCAGACTTCAACCCTCGGGCCCTGCTGGATCGCAGGACCAAGCTGATTCTGGCTGGTCTTCTTCCAGCAGAACCAGCAACTTCTTCTTCTTCATCTCCGGCCACCGCTGTGGCTGTTCAAGCTTCTGGCTCTCCTCCCCTGTCCAGGACTCCCATTCCCACTTCAAAACAGGGCGAAAGAGAGGCCAGGAAGGAGAAGCATAAAGAGAAGGATAGAAAAAAAGAGAGAGACAGAGACAAGGAGAAGGGTCGCAAGAGACAAGCGGACTCGGATCCGTTTGTCCCCCTCTGCTAAAGTGGTCTGCACATCAGAAAAAGTTCCTAGGCTGTCTCCAGATCCACGAGGAGCCTCTCTGAAGCTGACATGGACCGGATGATGAGAAGGTTCTTGCAGACTCAATTGCAGATGGGAGTGTTGCTGGCTCCCCCTCCCACTGAAGCAAGTAGTTTGGCTCCAACGTTCGCTCCGATAGCTTCTTCTCTGATCCATCCCCGGGCTTCGGAGTCCCTGCATATGAGGAACCCTGGAGTCAGGGGTTCCGAGTCGATGGTCCCTCTAACCTCGACACCGGGCATGCCCACGAGCCTGTCAGATCCCGTGTCAGATCCGAGCATCGAATCCAAGGTAATGAGTGTGTCGTCAGCCCTGTTGTGGTCAGAGCATACCATCCCTCTGGGTCCGACTGTGCCGGGCTGGGCTCCGATCCCCTCGTCGGATCCGAGAGACATGGCTGCCCACCTCAACAGTTTCAGGAAAGCCATTACTCTGAGGAGACCCCTCACTTTTTCCTCTGAGTCCTACCCTGCTCCCTCAGAGTTGAGTATGTCTTCTATCATCCAGTCCTCCCAGGAACAGCCTGTGTCCGATATGCCCCAGACGGTTCCCTCGAGGAATATGAGACTGTTTGTGAGTCCTCCCCGGAGAGCCTCCCAAGGAGGTCCCTCACAAATGCCAGTGCAAGAGGTGGCACATGGACTCACCCACCCCCCTAGAGTCCCTCACTGAGGATAACGACTTGGAGGAAGGGGAGGGCTCCCCCAGATCGCCTCTGAAGACATCTCATAATGGAAATTCTCTGCCAGAGGAGGGGCTGGTCTGCCCAAAAGCCTTCCTTGGACGAATCAGTATTTCTGGAGGTGTTAGACGCAGGCCCGTCTACCTCTTGTGTGTCCTCCCCCCAGCTGATCCTCTGGTGAACCTCATTACCACCAGAGCTTGGAAGGAACCGGACACTGTAGAGCCAGTACCCAAATGGCCAGATAAAGTATTGAGCCCTCCTGCTGACAAGCCCACATGGATTAAGGGTTCCCCAGTTGATGGCCATGGTGGTGGCAGCGGCAGTAACCACCAAAAAGGAACTGGCCCAGGAAAGTTCTTCGGTCCATCCTCTGAACGAGGAGTCTAGGGAATGGATTGTCTTGGAGAGCAGACGTTTGCTTCAGCTACTTATGCTGTAAGGGCACTGAACTACATGGCCCACGTGATTAGACTCTCACGACCTTGTGAAAGAGTACGCAGAGTCTCCCCCGGCGTCCATTTTGGCAGAGGATAAACGGTCATTCTGGGCTTGTATGGCCAGTCTTAAATCGGTTTCAAATATGTCCATGCGTTTACTCTGTCACGCTACCGAGGGAGCTGCTAGGGTGGCCGGGTCCAATATTGCCATGAGGTGTTATGCCTGGCTCCGGCTTTGCGATTTTTCGGAACCTTTCAAGGTGTCCTTCACGAATGCCCCTTTTGACGGTTTGACCCTGTTCGGGAAGACTGTCTGTGGCATGCTAGTCCAGAGTGAGAAGGACAGGAAAACACTGTCGGCCATCGGGATCCGCTTTTCCAACCCTCAAAGGTCCTTCTCCAGGAACCAGCGAAGACAGAAAAATTTGTAGTTTCGGAAGTCTCAGCATTCCCGGAACGTTCTGGACTCCTTCTCCCCTAGAGGCAGAGGGGGGCAAGGTGGACGCCGGCCAAGTTGCAGGGGGGGACCGAAGAGCTTCGGGTCACGGGGAACCCTTTTTCGATTGACCTGCGCAGCAGCCCTAAGGGGTTGCCTGACTGCTCCACTCTGGAGGCAGTCGGGGGGGGGGCGTTTTTTGAGGCACCTAGCACAATGCGAGTCCATAACATCAGATCACTGGGTGCTTCGAATAATATCCAGAGGTTATTCCATTCCCTTCATAAACAGTCCCGTATTCCCAAGGTGACTCCCAGACATCCCACCCACTCAAAGGGAGGCAGCAGCTTTGGAAATGGAAAAGCTGCTAGGCAAAAGAGCAATCCAGCCAGTGCCCCCAGACCAGTCCAGATCAGGCATCTATTCCAGGTTCTTTTTGGTGCCAAAAAAGACGGGGGATTTGAGGCCAATTTTCGACCTATTCACGATGAACCTGTCCGTTGCCAAGGAGAAGTTCCAGATGGTCACATTACAATCCATCCTGCCGTTCTTGCAGGAGGAAGACTGGATGTGCTCGGTAGACCTCAAGGATGTGTGCTACCATATCCTGAGGGACAGGTGATCCAGGAAGTTCCTCCACTTTCGGCTATGAGTTAGTCATTACCAGTTCAGAATCCTACCCTTCGGTTTCACCACAGCCCCCAGGGTGTTTACCAAGGTCATGGCAGTTGTAGCAGCCCACCTGAGTTTTCGGGGCATTCAGGTCTTCCCGTACCTGGACGACTGGCTCCTCACCGCCCCCACCAAGCATCTACTTGTGCTAGCCAGAAATTCTTTTCTTCAGTTGCAAATTTGCTGCATATTGCAATAAACCTCAAGAAGTCCTCTCTTCAGCCTGTTCAGATTCTGGACTTCATAGGGGCAAAAATATTTTCTCTTCAGGCCAGGATATTTTTACCCCAGGCAGACTTCAGAGCCTGACCCTTCATGTCTTGGTACTTCTTCAGACTCCTTCACCCCCAGCAGAGTTAGTCGTGAGAGCCCTAGGGTCCATGGCAACAGCTATAAATCTGGTTTCTTGTGCACGTCTGCATATGAGAGTGTTACAGTGGACGTTGCAAGTTCAGTGGTCTCTGTTATATCAACCCGTAGGCTTCCCGATCCCTCTAAGCGAAGTGTGCAAAGCTTCTCTCATGTGGTGGCTTCAATCCCAGGATCTGCAAGAAGGATGCCCCTTTGTTACGCCTCCGCCCCAAGCCATGGTGACAACTGACGCCTCCCACTTAGGGTGGGGGGGGCATTACTCGGGCTGGACTGTCCAAGGCATGTGGACCCCAAGCAAGACCGTTCTGCATATCAATGTTCTAGAGATGAGAACAGTCCTTTTAGCATTGCAGGCTCTTCATGCTTCTCTTCCTCTGGGAACTATTGCGATTCAGTCAGACAATATGTCAGTGGTCTGGTATATCAACAAACAGGGGGGAACCAGGTCCTATCCCCTTTGTCGAGAGGCCATGAGGGTGTGGGAATGGGTGATCTCCACCAACCGTTTTCTGATAGCAACGCACATCCCGGGTTAGTCCAACATATTTTGCCAGACAAACTGAGCAGGACTATCCTTTTGCCTTACGAGTGGTCTCTGAACCCTTATGTAGCGGAATAGATCTTCCTCAAATGGGGTCAACCTTGCTGCGATCTCTTTGCATCGCCGTCCAATGCGAAGTGCAGCAAGTTTTTCGCTCTGATTTTCCCCAAGCGGGGAAGCCCCCAGAGATGGTCTTGTCCATGCTTGGCCACCTGGGCTTCTTTATGCGCACCCCCTGCTTCCTCTCATGGCAAAATTCTTACAGAAAGCTCGGCGGTTAGGGAGCAGGATTAGCCCCATTCTGGCCTTGTCAGATCTGGTGTCCCTGCCTGTGGTCTCATCTAGTAGCTTCGGCCTGGATATTGGATCCCATTCCGGATCTCATTCGTCATCCCTTGGGAATTCCTCTACCGAATCTGGACAGCCTCCAGCTTACTGCTTGGTTGCTTTAGTTCCATTAATTACCAGGACTCCCGGTGTCTCTTCTGCCTTTAAGTCCATTCTGGTAGCGGCACACAAGTCCTCTTCCAGGAAGGTGTACCATAGTAAATGGAAGCATTTTTCCATTTGGGCTTCTCAGAGAAATTTGGATCCCTTTACCGCTCCTGTTCCAGCAGTGTTAGGCTTTTTGTCTCAAATCTTCCAGCAAGGGGCCAGCTCTTCCACAGTGAAAGTCCAACTGGAAGCCATATCCCATTTTCAATGTTGGAGAGAATTCAGGTTCTCTAGCTGCTGCCAGAATTTGTAAGACCTTTATCAAAGGTACTTTTTTACTGAGACCTCCTGTCAAATATCCTTCTCCTCCGTGGGATTTGACTTTGGTTCTTCAGGCCGTAGTTGCGCCTCCATTCGAACCTGCAGCATCAGTTGATTTGAACTTCAGCCTTCCTGGTAGCTATCACTTCAGCCAGAAGAGTGTCGGAGCTTCAAGCCTTATGTATGAAACTCCTGTACCTAGTTTTTCATAAGGATAGGGTGTCTCTCAGGACTAAGACTTCTTTCCTTCCTAAAGTTGCTTCGAAGTCAAACATTAATCAGTCTATTAATCTAACTGTATTTTTCCCTAACTTTCAGAGTAAAGGGGAATACAATCTTCATTTGCTGGATGTTCACAAACAATTACGCTTTTATTTACATAGGTCTAAACCCTTCCGTAAGTCTGATCAGCTTTTTGTTTCCTTCCAGTTTCAAAGGTGACTCTTGCTAGATGGATCTCGCTTTGCATTTTACAGGCATACAAAGAACATGGATTACTGGAATCAGAAGGGGTTCATGCTTATTCTACTCATTCTATGGCTACTTCTGCTGCATTCTGGTCTAGAGTTTCCCTGGATGTCATTTGTTCAGCGGCTACCTGGGCTTCCTCTCACACTTTTATTACTCATTATAAGCTGGATATGGTGTCTAGAGGAAGGGCTTCTTTTGGTTCTGTAGTGCTCCGGAATATCCTTCCTTAAGAGCTTCCCAAGATTATTGGTAGCTGGGGGACTCTGTCCCACAAGTTGATGATCAAATTAAGTTAACTACTTCAGATAAAGAAGTTAGGTACTCACCATAACGTTCCATCTGAGTAGTTATACTTCATTTGTCAGCAACCTTCCCTCCCTCCTTCCCCCTGACCTTGGTGGTTTATGTCTGCATTTTGGGCTTAATGTCCTGGGTCTGGTGAGCCTAGTTTATGTATTCTAGTCAAGATTTTATATCTTAGGTTGTTGTGTGTCACGCAGTGGGTGGCAAACTCGATCTGAGGATTGGAATGAGGTTGCAATGTAGTATCGGTCAGGGGAAGGAGCTTGGAGCTCGGATCTTTAGCTTGGTAAGTTGCCGGCTCTGATCCTTATCGGATCCGAAACCCACAGGTTACTGACAAATAAAAGTCTAACTACTCGGAATGTTATGGTGAGTACTTAACTTCTTTTTCAGAATTCAGAACTTAGACACACAGTTTTGTTTAAGCCAGAATCTCTTAACAGGATCACAGCAGTTCTCCTTCAGCAGTTCAAGTGAAAACTACTGCAAATCGATCCACCCACATTTTACATTTTACTCCTTGAGTACATGTACAGGACCTTCGTTTGGTGCTTCCACAGTTTCTTCTGGTTATGGTCCACCAAAACTGCCTACTCTTGACCTCAAAGTGCCTCTCCATGAGAAGTAAACATATTTGCAGTGTTGGGCTTCCAACCCTTCCTTTAACATAATTTCTTAGGTGAAATATTGATCAGACACTGACCCTGCGAAGTGAGTTATTAGAAATATGTTTTTGTTAGCTATTTGAGTGATTTTGTTCTCCAATACAAGAGGTTCATTTGGCAAGATCCTCTTAAAACTGTTTTATTTAAAGTAAAGTACATTGGAAGTCACTTCCTAAAAAAAAAAAAAAATCAAACAGTAATCATTAAAATGAATATTTTTTTGTGGCAAACACAGCTGTGCACAAAGTAAATTATATTAATTAGTAAGTGGCTTGCTTCTAAAAATCGGCTACTAGTTTCTTTAATCCTGTTTATTCAAAGGCATAAGACTTGATCTGCCTATGTAGTTTGTTCTAATAAAGGATTAATAAACCCACCCCTGATGTGTCAATATTGATGTGTTCTGAAATGCAAGATAAAACTCTCTTAAATGTTTTGCTTTTCAAACTGTACTTACATAAACACCTGAAATATTTTTACTTTGTGTGTCTGTAACTTATATGCCCTGGAAATTCCCACAAACTTGGAGAATTCCTGTCTTGTTCATTTCAGGAGATTATTTCATTGGGGCTGAGATGCACATTATTTTGGATGGTGAGTGTAGGAAGCCATAGACTTGACATTTGGATGAGTTTTCAGCAAAGAGTAAAGGCTTGGACCTTTGTGGATTTCTTGGGCTTCATGAAGGCCACAGTCTATAGAGCTCTGTTTGTTTGAGGTTGAAGGTATTGTACAGGACAGTAGAGTATACCTAACTACACAGACCTCACATTTTCATGGGTCTTCACTGGTTGACTGCACTCTTGATAAGCCACTTGTTGCAATTAAACCTATTTGGTGTCTAAAGGTATGTGCTTCAGTAGTAGTTTATGATGCCCCTTGGAGTCTTATTTGTGCGAAGTGAAGCCTCACCCAAAAAGGGGTTTTGCATAAGCAAGCTAGTGCTAATGACAGGAATGATGTTTCTTGCTCTAAAAGCCATAAAAGTAAAGTTAAGATTGGAACCTTTCATGCAATGGTCAGACACAGCAGCAATTGTCTGTTGTATGTGAACGGATGACCAGGCTAGATGTCCTTCAAGGATGCATCTGCAGTCATAACATATGGGTTGTCCTGCCTCAGGCAGCCCTTCGGTCGGCCGGATTCCAAAGTCTGGGTCTGGCCTCGGCTGATAAGCATCAGCTGACGCCATTTTCCTCATTCTTTCTTGCCGAAGCAGAAGCAGTTCGCAAGTGCCGGTCGGTCAGATCCTGTGATTCAGCTACCAAGACGACTCTTTCATGTCAGATAAAGTAAATAATTGTTTAACTTGTGGGAAACAAATACCTCATAAGGATTTCCACTCTTACTGCCTCCCTTGTTTAGGCCCAGACCACGTCGCCGCCTGTTCAGCCTGTGCTTCCTTCAACCGGCGAACTCTTAGGCCGGTCGGAGTTTGCAGAGGAATTCTTTGGGGCTAATTTGCATATAAGATGCCGCCGGAGACTCGACCATTTGGTGAAAAAGCGGAAGGAAAAGGACCGACACTGCACCAGCGGTTTCGGCTGAAACCACGGTTAGGCCTACCGCGAGTGTCTTGGTTTCGGCTGAAACCGAGTCCTCGGTACTTCCTTTAACTGAATCCACTCAACCGACCACCGCGGCCCTGGAGGCTCCAGCTGAGTCGGCTACTGAGCTACCTACTGAAACCAGTGTCCAGGAAATGTCCGACACCATTCCTTTGGACAAGTCTACTCCTGCACGTGGTGCAGCCAGACCCCCTGCATCCATGTCCATTAAGGCTTTTTCCTGGGCTAAAGCTGCTAAACTTATTTATTTTTATTTATTTATTTATTTGCAGTTGGTTTACCAGGATAGTCCATTGGGCCTAAAAGAACCCGTTTTCAATGGAGTCCTGGGGAGAAAAGCTCCAAAAACAGACATACAGAATAGGTACGCACAATTTAAAAAGCCCTTAAAGCAAACCAGAGGACAGGAATAAACAATAGATAGCTTAAATACGTCTACAAATGTAAAATAGGATACAGTCATTGATTTTGCATTTGAGGTACATTCATATAATGCCGTGTAATAGAAATAGGTAAAATAAATGTGAGATGTGTAATGACTTTAGAGAGGTAGAGTTGTTTTGTTATAAGTGTATTTAGTTGTGAAGGGAATGATAAGTTATGAAGGCTTTGTTGAATAGCTTAAGAATGGATGAAGGATTAAGAGTTCCATATTTTTAGGATGGATGAGAACTTGCTAAAGCTTTGCCTCCCAAGACTACCTCTCAGAGACCTTCTTCTAGTTCTCAGATCCTCAGCCTTGCAGAGGATCTTATCTCTTTAATTAGAGGTTCTCAGCCTCACCCGGACAGGGGCTCTCAACCACCACCAGACAAAAGGCCCAGGACTGAGCCCTCTGACCAACACTTTTCAGATGAGTCTACTGATGGATCTATGTTGTCAGATCACCAGGAGGAGGCTTATTCGGCCTACGAGGATTCTGATGCTGAAGAATCTATACCTTCGGCCTCCCCTCCTGAAGAGTTTTCCTTTGGTGAGACACTACACTCTATGAGAGAGCATTTTCAATGGCAGGGTCAGGAATTTTCTGATTCTAGAAAGAGATTAAGGACCTTTTTACATTTACCTCAGCATAGGCCCTTAGCTATACCTTCTGTTTTGAATGTTATTGATGATGTGTACAATGATGTTAGTACAGCCCCTGATTCTCTCCCTCCGGCTCCTGCCAAACCTGATAGATACTATAGGGTCCCGGATTCTCATTTACATCTGTACAAGGCCCATTCTGCCGACCCAGATACTATTTCTCAGGGCCCAAATGGGGTTGCAGCTGCCACTGCCAAAAATCCTCTACCTTCTGAAAGGGAGTCTAGAGCTTTAGAGAGATGGGGAAAGAAAGTATATACTTCTGCAACTCTTTCCTTGAGGGCATTAAATTGTCAATTTCATATGATACAGTACCAAGAGTATTTGTTAGATGAATTGCATAAGAAGCTTTCCTCTTCTGAACCTCTTGACCGTAAATCCCTTCAGGATCTGGTTCATAACTCACAGCAGGTTAGTAATCATTTTTTGCAGGGTGGGTATGATGCTGGAAGCTTCATGTAGGTCAGCTATGACTGGGGCAGTTATTCGTAGGCATGCCTGGTTGAAGGAACAATCTTTACCAGACCATGTTAAAGCTAAACTCCTGGATGCTCCAATGGAAAAACAAAAATTATTTGGTTCCCCGGCTCTGGAGGTCTTAAAGAAGTTTGAAGAAAAGGCAAAATCTGTGCAAACAGTTAAGGACTTTCTGCAAGTACAACCACCGAGATTCAGCAGAAACTGGCCAACTAAGAATTGGTCCTTTCCAGACTCGGACAGATCCCAGAGGGGCAGGAACAGGCGTCCCAGAGGTAGAGGGCAAGCTAGAGGCTCCTACAGAGGCCGTCAGTGGCAGCCTACCAACCAGAGAGGTAGTGCAGGAACAGCAACAACAACTACTACACCTGGACAGACTCAATGACTTTCCTTTGCTTCCGCCGACCAGGGCTCAGTTGGAAGCACAACTGGGCGGAAAGCTTTCTTTATTCTCAAAAAACTGGCATTACATTACAAGGGACACATGGACACTGCAAATAATAGACAAAGGATACAGGTTCCACTTCCACACTCTGCCAAGAAGAAACGGAATGCCAAACCTGCCACCACATCAAAGAGCAGAGGCTTTAAAGCAGATCAGCAACTTAATTCAAATGAAAGCCATAGAAAAGGTACCTCTTTCAGAACAGGGTCAAGGATTTTACTCCAGATTATTCCTTGTTCCAAGAAAAGAAAATCAATGGAGGCCTATACTCGACCTGTCCGCACTGAACACTTTCCTCATTTTGCCAAAATTCAAGATGCTGACCCTACAGCAACTTCTTCCCATGCTGGGCAAGAAGTCTTGGCTGGTGACTCTAGATCTCAAGGAGGCATACCTGCATGTCCCTATTCGGCAAAGTTGCAGAAGACACCTCAGATTTCTTGCAGGATCAGAGCATTATCAATTCTCAGCATTGCCCTTTGGCTTATCTACTGCGCCCAGAGTATTCACGAAATGCCTGGCATCAGTAATTGCACACTGCAGACTTCATGGGATTCAAATCTACCCCTATCTGGACGACTGCCTTATACAAGCGGACAACAAGAAAAATTTGATAAAGGACTTGGACTATGCCATCCACCTATTACAGGCCTTGGGATACACAGTCAACATCCAAAAATCAAGACTTGTTCCATCCCAAAGGATAACTTTCTTGGGTGCAGATCTAGATACAACCACCCAAATGGCCTTTCTCACAGAAGAAAAACAAAAACAACTTCCGGATTACTTCATGAATCTGACAAGACAAACTCAGCTGACTGCAAGGAAACTCCTGCAGGCCCTGGGTTACATGGCATCCTGCATAATTCTGATTCCACAAGCCAGGCTGCATATGAGAAAATTACAATGGTACCTAAGGAGTGTATGGTCTCAGCACAGTCACAGTTTGGAAACTTTGATACCAATCATTCCTTGCCTTCAAAAGGAATTCCTGTGGTGGGCTGAAGCCTGCCAGTCCAACAGAGGGTTGCCCTTCAACAAACCAAAAACAAAACAAACCATCACCACGGACGCTTCGGACCGAGGATGGGGAGCACACATGGAGGACAAATGTATCCAAGGCCTATGGTCTCAAGGACAGCAGAGCATGCACATAAACCAAAAGGAAATGCTGGCAGTGATGCAATCGAGGCCTTCAAACCTTTCCTCCACCAAGGCCACCTGTTAATAAGGACAGACAACACCACAGTCATGTGGTACATAAACAAGCAAGGAGGCACGCATTCCTACCCTCTATGCAGGCTGGCCATGAATCTATGGGAACTATGCTTGAAACTCAATATCCAACTACAGGCCCAGTTCGTGCCAGGGAAAGAAAATGCACTGGCAGACAGCTTAAGCAGAACTACCATGGATGCACACGAATGGATGCTGCACCCAGACATCTTTCTGCTCATAACACAAGCATGGGGAAAGCCATAGATAGATCTGTTCGCCTCGCCCCACAATCATCAGCTGAAAACATTCTGCTCAAGGACATACCACCCACAAGCTTGGAGGGTGGATTCTCTCTCTTTCAGCTGGAAAGCTCTAAAGGTCTATGCCTTCCCACCTCTCCCATTAATGTCCAAGGTTTTACTGAAGATCAGGGCAGAACAGCCAAGAGTGATTCTGATAGCTCCAGACTGGCCAAGACAGCACTGGTACCCACTACTGAGGAGCATGTCACAGACGAAACCGTGGCCTCTACCCCTCTGGCCACTTCTGACGCAGAACAATTTCAAGATCATGCATCCCAACTTGAAAACATTACAGCTAACTGCCTGGAAAATTCCATAAACCCACCTCAAAATACCTTATCACAGAGAGTAAAGGACATTATTATGGAAGCTCGCCGACCTTCCACAAGGAAGACATACTCAGCAAAATGGAAAAGATTTCTCATTTAGAACACAACAAAAGGCTTAAGTGTGACAGTGGCAAGCATGAGACATATTCTGGAATACTTAGCAGAATTGTTCCACAATGGCCTGTCCTATTCTTCCATTAAGATTCATGCCTCAGCAATTTCAGCAGAATACAATGCTGATCCACCTATCTTCTTGCATCCTCTCCTCAGGCAATTTCTGAGAGGAATCAAAAACATCAATCCTCCAAGGAAACCCCCTTTGCCTACTTGGGATCTCAACTTTGTGCTGGAGAAACTAACACTTCCTCCCTTTGAACCAGCAGCATCTGCAGATCTACAGTTTCTGTCTTGGAAAACTGCATTCCTTCTGGCCATAACTTCAGCAAGAAGAGTATCTGAGTTACAAGCTTTAATGGCAGTACAGCCATTTCTTATCTTCCATCAGGACAGAGTTTCATTGAGAACCAACTCTACTTTTATGCCAAAGGTGGTATCTAGGGTATCCTTGAACCAAGCTATTCACTTGCCTACTTTTTTCCCAAATCCACAAAATAAAGGGGAAAAACTTCTACACACTCTGGATATACACAGACAACTACGCTACTACATGGACAGAACTAAAAGTTACAGAAAGACTGACCAACTCCTTGTAGCATATGCTGCTGGGGTACAAGGAAAAGCAATTTCCAAACAGACAATTTCAAAGTGGATAGGAAATTGCATTCAATTTTGTTACTCCTTTCATGGAAAGACGGTTCCTGCAAACATTAGGCCTCATTCCACGAGGGCCACAGCCACCACTACAGCCTTCCTAAGAGGGGTGGCTACCAAGGACATTTTAGAAGCTGCTACATGGAGCTCCGTGCATACATTTGCCAAACATTACAATTTACCTTTATACTCCAGGGCCAGAGCAGGTTTTGCTACAGCAGTCCTGCAGGGTATCTTAACTACACCATCCTTTTCTTAGTACCTCCTCCCCCAGATTGGCTATGGTATTCTACCCATATGTTATGACTGCAGATGCATCCTTGAAGGACATAGTACAGTTTTGTACCTACCATACCGATAGGTATGCATCTGCAGTCAGGTTTACCCTCCCTCCTTCCCCTCTGTGGTACTCCTAGGGTGCTGACCCCTCCATTAGCTAGCTGGGGGATCTATTATGGTGTATTTGTTTGTATATATATATATATATATATATTTTGGAAAATGTTTTGGAATTTATTGCATTCCTCCAAATTTGGCCTTCCTAGAGGGCACCTGGCATCTGGGGCAAGAAACACTGAGGAAAATTGCGTCGGCTGATGCTTTTATACCCCAGATGCTCTGACGTCGGGGAAAGTGCGACATCAGCCGAGGCCAGAACCAGACTTTGGAATCCGGCCGACCGAAGGGCTGCCTGAGGCAGGACAACCCATATGTTATGACTGCAGATGCATACCTATCGGACATCTACATTTATGGTAGGTACAAAACTGTACTTTTGTGTCCTTGTATATTGAAGCCACTGCATCATAGACTGGATCAGTATGTGCTGGAGGACTCAAGTCGTTTCATGGAGCTGAAGACTCTAAAATCCTGCCAGGTCTTTGCCTTCCTGCAGTAGAACAAACTTACAATTGACCAATTTTTCATGTAGAGGAAATATGGCCCTTTCCATTTCCTTCTCATTTCAAAAGGGCAAATTAGAGTTTTACAAAGGACTTTGTTGTGACAGCTTAGGAATATGTGGGAAGAGATCAAGCAGATTATTACAGTAAAATTAAGAGATGGGAAACCAATGGTCATACACAGTAAACTACAGGGCAGTGAAAACATGTTTTAGTTCCTTTGGTCCTGTACATTGGACAGCTTGTACCTGCAAATGGTCAAGTGTTGCCAGTGTACTTCCCATGTAAACGTAAAATAAAATAAGTCATCCAGAGGAAAAATTATAGATGGTAATTAATGTAGTTACCATATTTGGGATGGAAGAGGGCATGCGTAAAGTTGGGTACATTGATTCTTCCTATTGAGTATGGTGCCTTAGGTCTGTCTGTTTTGAAGGAATACTTTAAAACAACACTACTGAGACTTTTGTATGTAGCGTAAGCAGATGATGGTGGAGTATATTGGAAGCATGAGGAGGTGCAGCGAGAGTAGGGTTTTAGAAGCAAGCCCTTGTATATAGAATTAGCAATATGGAATGTTATTTATAAAGTGGTAGACAGCTTTAGAAAGACTAAGTCATTGAGGAAATGGAGAAAGGAAATATTTCCTGTAGGAGTACATGCAACTAAGGGTAGAGAAAACAGACAAGAGGTGTCAGGAAGCTAGAAAAAAAGGAGCCATGCTCCTGTGAACAAATAATTGGATGGGAAAAGTGATAGAGTGGGAAGAAGCCATGGAGGTGTTTTATATGCAGGTTGAAAAAAATGCCTTCCATATTGAGAACTGTTGGCAGAATATAGACAAACAGGGTGGTGGCGAAGTTGAGTGAAAGACCAGCTCTGATAGGGTTTTTAGTGGAATCAAGAACAAAAGATGCTGTTAAGAAAGGGATAAATAGTAAGATATATACAATATTAAATAATAACTATAAAAACAATCAGAGGAGATTAGAAACAATTGAGGTGGAAGGCTAGAGCAACAAATTTCAAAAGAATAATTGAAGGAAATTTCAAAGGCCTTTAGGTATGCTACAGAGTTCGTAATATTTACGTTATTTGCATGGAAATGTTACTCCAATCCAAACTTCAAGGGATTCGAAGGGAGTGAAACAATAAACTTGGAGCACGTTTTTGGAGAGTCTGTGAAATTAAGTTGTTGGGGGAATGTATTACATTAACTAAGATGATGATTCTGTTGAGTATGTCTAAGTTTAGAATTGTTGAGTCATAGGAAGGCTTTAGTAAGTTTAATGTTACTATCAGCCAAAACAAATTATTTGGAACTGGAAATCAAAGATTAAACCAGTTGCAAATAATGTACCAAATGTTGTCAAGGAAGTAAGAACTAGAGATGGGTTCATCAAAAAGATGGAAGAAGTAATTTTCTTAAAGGAGAACCACACCCACAGACTCGAATAACGTTTATTTCATTGTGGTTTGGTGTTTCCTACATTTTAACACCACTGTGGGACTATTTACAGTTTTTTAAATATTTTTATAAGTAATTTCTGAGTCTGACCACATGGGGAAAGGCATCTTGAAGTAATTCTGATTGTTTAGTCTGCCTCTAGGTATTCCACAATGCAGTACTTGTCTTAAAAAAATTATACCATGCAGGCCTCTTTCTTCCTAAAGTTCCTGTCACTACATTGATGTTACTTGCATACACTGCTGTCTTTCATTCAGTTATTTTTAAGTAACATTTCATGCCATTCAATGACTACTTAAAACACAAATGGTGCAAATGCCACAGAACAGACTTTCAAAGTGGTTTTTACTGCTGCTGCTTTTCAGAATGGCTAAATTGCAGTCTTTTGGGAAGCCTGAATTGTACTACTACAACTCGGCTCCCATCCCCCTTCACACCTAACTTCCCTACCTAAGTGCTAAGGGTAAATTGATCTGTTACCTGCTGTAATTGACTGCTCACAGCAGGAGACTTGACTCATGAACTCTTTCCTTGTTCTAGCCTTTACTTTCTGTAAGAGTAGGGGAAGGGCCAATGAATTGTGACATCACAGCCTGGGTGGGTTTTTAGGACGGTCATGTTGATGTCAGTTTGGGGAGGAAATTGGCCAGAAAACTACCTGTATTCGGTGGCCTTGATGACATCAATGAATTGGAGACTGCAGCAAGTTTTTCCAGGGTGGGATAAAAATTATTTGAAAGTAACAGTAAGGTATTGCTCTAGTGGAGAGAAAGTTGATTTAAAATATTTTAAATGCTGTATTCTTTACTCATAGCAAGGACAGTAAATAGTGAGAAAAAGGACAGAGAAGTTGAGCATTTAATAATAGAATCCCGTTGTTGTCCTAAAATGGTACCTTTGGGAATAGTGTATACATAATGATCAAATACATGACTGAAATAGAGAGGCTGGTAAGAACTGAAAAATTAAAGTATGTTGTAATGCACAAGAATAAAAGAACAATGCTGTGTTGGAAACTGCGCACAATGCATGTATACAGAAATGGAAAGTGTTGTGGTCTTTTTTCATGGTTATTAATGTCAGTGAGTTCATGTTACAAATTAAAAGTGATGAATAAACAAAGTTGCTTAAAAAGAATAAGGTGGAGTTGATTGTGAGTGCAGTCTCTCTTCCATGACAGGGAAGATATTGGTTTGTCTTTCTGAAGTAGTCTCTGATTTCACTTCTCACCACAGATTTTGAGAACTCATCCCCCTTTCGCCATGTTGGTCAGGAAAGGGGTGATTACAGGTACTTTGCAGTACAGAAAGCTTCCCCATGGGTCATAGTCCTTATTTTAAGCTGCAACTAGCTACACCTCTGGGATTGCTTGCTTGTTTAGACCCTCTGCTCCTGTAGGACACTCATTTAGAGTCTCAGAGGTGATAGAAGTTTCCAGAAAGTCTTTGCTGTGTGAGATATATTCTGATAAATGGAAGTGATTCTGCATCTTGATGGCATTAGCTTGCTGATGATCTTTGTCTGTCTTTGACACTACTGTGACTTGAATTTCAGATGTTCTAAAGTAAAGGTGTGTGCTTCTGAGATTTCTGTATGTTGTAACTTTGTGAAGGCAGAACTGTTGGCCTGTACCAGCTAGTTAAGAAGCCCTTTAAAATGTTTTGGACCTTCAAATGTGTTTGAAGGAAATTCTGCATCTCTACCTCCCTTTAAAAAAAACCTTCTCATCCTTTAATTTTGAACTTCATTACTGATAGGTTTATTCATTGTTCCTTTGACATAGCTGCTTTAGTAACCCTAAAATTTGTCTTTATGAAGATGCTATTCATAGTTATCACCTTTGCCACCGGAATCTCTGAAAGTATAGTTGTGTAGAATCTTACCAAATTGGTAGGTGCCCTTGCCTTCACCGCTGCAGTATTCATAACTTATGGGATTCCATGCCATGGAAGTTCGTCGTCCAGCCAGTCTACCAAAGCCTATCCTTGCTTTAAGGTGCACTGAATGTCACCTAAATGCTCCTCGTGTAGAGTAGGGCATAAAGGTGATGTTGAGGCCTACCATCCTCAAAACTGATTGTCCTGGTAGGAACAGCAGTCCAAAGAAAATCAAAGAGAACTTGCACATCCAGGAAGGAAAAAGACTAGCGAGATGGAGGGAGGGAGTGAATACTGCAGTGGTGAAGGCAGGGACATCTTCCATTATGGTAAGATTTTACACAACAGTACCTATGTGCTTACATTCACCGCTGCAGTATTCATAACTTATGGGAGAGTGCCAAAGCTCAAGAAGAAACTTGAGAGGAGGAAGCAGCAGTAGAGCTCTAGCTCTCTAAGAAGCCATGAAGAATGGCATTAGCAAAACCAGTTCTAGATCTGGAGATGCCATCCAGCTTGTAGTGTTTGGTAAAAGTATGTGCAGATGTCCAGGTAGCTGCTTCAAGAATAGCATTATTGTCTGAGCCCTTGAAAAAAAGCACTAGAAGTCACAGCTGTAGTAGAATGAGCCTTTACAGAAGAAAAAAAGCTCTTGCTATGAAAAGTATAACAAAAAGAAATAGCCTTTGAAATCGAAGTAGAAATAGTTTGCTTGGAAACAGCCAATCCTAAAGACCTAGGATGAAAGGAAACAAACAACTGATCAGATTTTTGGGCAGCTTTAGTCTTGTCCAAGTAAACGCTGAGCTGTCTATGCACGTCTAAGGTATGCAGCACCCTCTCACTGTCAGCTTGCGGAGAGGGGAAGAAAGTTTGGCAAATTAATAGACTGATTGTGACAACTCATTAACCACCTTGGACATAAAAGAAAGATTAGTACGCAAGGACACCCTGTCCTCATGGAATATCAAAAAAGGTGGACAAAGCCATAAGGGCTTGCAACTCGGGCACCCATCTGGCAGAAGTAAGAGCTAACAAAATAACTATCTTCCAAGAACAATGTTGTAAGGAAGCTGAAACAGTAGGCTCAAAAGGAGCCTGAGTCAATTTCTCCAGAACAAAATTAAGATCCCAAGGAGGAGGAACAGGCTTCCTAGGAGGTGTAATGTTAAGGACGCCTTTAAGAAATTGCTTAGTCTCAAATCTAGAAGCTAACGGAGGAGTTAAAGGCAGGCAAGCATAAAGAGCCGGTAAGTGGGCCTTAATTGAAGACTAGGCCAAACCAGCATTGAGCAGCTCACAAAATGAGAGAACCAAAGGAACATCCATAGTAAGTGGGTCCAGGTAATGAGAAAGACACCAAGTAGAAAACCTCTTCCATTTATACATGTAGAATTTCCTGGTAGTAGGTTTCCTGGCCTCCTGCAGCACTTCCTCAGGAAAAAGGTGTCTATGAGGAATCAAACCCTATCACCTACAGTGTAAGTTGAAGCATGGACACATGGGTATGGATGAGAGATCCCTTGTTTTGGGTGAGTAGAGCCACCCTGTGAGGTAACTTGTGATGACTAACCTTGTTTAGATGCAGAAGTAGAGGGAACCATGCTGTCGCGGCCAAAAGGGTGTCACCAACAAGATTTGGGAAGCATCCTGTTGAATCTTGAGCAGGACTCTCGGAATAAGAGGAGAGAGAAGGAATGCATAAAGAAACATCCCCATCCAAGAAAATGAAAAGGCCATCTACCTTCCACACCAGAGGACCCGGAACTCTGGCACAAAACAGAGGAAGTTGTCTGTTCACAGAGGAGTTAAAGAGATTTACTTGAGGAGTACCCCACTGGTGAACAATGTCCAGAAACACATCCCTGTGAAGCATCTATTCATGGGATTGAGTGAAGGACCTGCTCAGAGTGTCTACCACAATGTTCTGATCTGAAGGAATATAAACTGCTTGAACAGTCACTTGATACTTGACAGCCAGATCCCATACCAGAAGTGCCAGCCAGCAAAGAAGGTAAGATCTTGCCCCCCCCCCCCCAAATTTGGTGATATACCACATAACTGTCGAGGCCCCAGAGAGAAAATAGGATGAAAGGCCTAAAGAGCCAGCATAAGAGCTCTTATCTCTTTGACGTTGATGTCCTCCTCCTGCTGATGAGGCAACCACACTCCCTGATCCTTCAGGGAGCCAAATATTGTTCCCCATCCCACATCTGAAGCATCTGTGAACAGATCCTGAAATGGAAGAGTAGGATGAAAAGGGAGCCCTGGATTCAGAGACAATTGGTGAATCTCCCATAGATGTTCCTTCTTGAGACAAGAGAGAAGAGGAACTGTAAAGTCTAGAGGATGTGCATGTTGAAACCACACCAACTTCAGTAACCACTGGAACTTCCTCATATGGAGTTTGGCCAGAGGAAGAGTTGGAATGGTGGAAGCCATGAAACCCAGAGCCTCTCAGAAACTCTCTGGCTGTAATGGAGGCCAGGGGAAGAAAAGTTTGAAAGTAATAAATGAGAGTTAAGGCCTTTGAAGGAGGCAGGGATGCCAACATTGGCACTGTCTGAATCCTGCAACCCAGAAAGACATGATCCTGAGAAGGAGTGAGGGAAGACTTTTTGACATTTATCGTGAACCCCTGGCTCTTAAGATGAGAAATGGTAAAACAAAGATTTTGCAAAAGGTCCTCTTGAGAGGATGCCTGAATCAGCAGGTCATCCAAGTAAGGAAATATTTGGATCCTTTGAAGCCTGCAAAAAGCAATCACAGGAGCGAAGGATTTGGTGAACACCCTTGGGGCAGTATAAGGGCCAGATTGCAAAACACAGAACTAAAAATGCCAGGAAGCAGCAGAGAAACGCAAATACTTCCTGAAAAGAGGATGGATCAGAATATGGAGATAAGCATCCTTGAGATCCAGAGACACCAGAAAGGCCTAAAGGATTCAAAAGGAAGGCACCTTCAGAAAAGTGTTTAGATGAGAGAAGTCTAGAATCAGTCTCCAAGTATTCTTTTTTGTGGGCACTAGAAATATTGTTGAATAAAACCCTTTCCCCCTTTGGGACACAGGCACCTCTTAAGTAGTATCCTGAGACGAGATCTCAGGGAACCTCTGGGGAAAAAAGTTGTTCCCAAGGAGGCTGAGGAATGCCCATAAAAGGAGGATGGGAAATCCACACCATGAAGTACCCCTGACGACCGATTGACAGAACCTAAGAATCCTGGGTGATTCAAAGCCAAATGGTAAGAGAAAGGCAAAGTGAAAGAGGAATGCATCTGGCAACAGGTGGACAGTCATACAGCACCTGGTTTGTTAGGAAAGGAAGACATTTGAATCCCTGCAGTCTGAGTGGCCTTAACAGGAGGAGCCCGTTTACCACCCTTTTTAACCTTTAGCAGGACGGCAAGATTGACTACAGACAAAGGCTGGCTTAGAAGGGTATTTTGCCTGAAGTTTAGGCACAGGAGAAACAAACCTGTTTAAGCTCCTGTAAGGCCTTTCCCTTGTCTTGAAGAGTCTTAAACCAGCAGCCACTTCCACAAACAAAATTTTATTACCCACAGGAGCATCCATTAACTTAGCCGTAATATCACTGGGTAAAGGTTGAAGCCTAAGCCAAGAAAACCTCCTCAGTACTGAACGAAAAGCAGCAGCCCGAAAAGAGGCATCCGCAGCCACTGCATCAAAACTACATAGATACAATGACGAACTACTTGAGAGGAAGTCCCTAGCAAGAAAAGAGCTGAAAATTTACTCTGAGTCTGGAAGATCAGAAAAAACTGACTAGCCAGAGAAGGAAGAACCAACACATTCCTAGAAATATGGGTCTGATAATTAATAGCCCTAAAAGCTAAGGTAGCTGAAGTATAAACCTTTTTAGTCAGCCTGTCCATGGTTCTGCTGTCCTTGTCTGAAGGCAGTAACTTGGACTAAGGAAGCAATTGAGATGGCTTATCAGAGGTTAGAGACACCACAGAGAGGCAGCAAGAGGACAGTTGAACAAAAAGGAACAATCCTTAGGCATCAGACGTCTTGGGAGCAGGGGGCAGAGAATCAGGCGCTTTAGTGGCATTGGAAAAGAAACATCCAGCAAAGCAGCCAAGATAGGAGGAGTAGCTGCAGGTTTAGGAGAGCCCATCATATCTTTTATGGATATCGGAAACCTGGGCACAATTTCATTTAAAAAATTCCATCATCCTAGAGATTGTGTCCCAAAGGAAATTTCCTCAGAAGGAGTGTCTGGACTATTAGATTCCTCCTCGGATCCCTAGTCTAAAGGAGAAGGAATCTGGGTAGAATAAGTAAGGGGTTCTGTGTCAGAATCAAACTCTTCCTCCGAAGAATTCAATTCCCTCAGTCTTTTAAGTGTAGAAGAGGACCAAGGATAAGCAGGAACTGAAACCCCTTGAGGAGGCCTTAATGATGGTGAAGTATTAAATAACCCCTGATTAAAGGCCTGCCACTCACTTTGTGGATCTCTAGGAGTAGAAGACGCATGTATAGTTTTCTGTCTCTTTTTTAAGGCAACTTTCATCCTAGAGAACTAAGAAGGCTCTGACTCAGGACGGCATTCCACGACCGTAACAAGAACTTCTTCCCTAAGAAGAACCTCCGGAGCGTTTCCCCTAAACCCCTCGGAAACAATCGACTGTGGTTCCCCTGAATGTCTGAAACAGATGCCTGCAAAGCCTCACCAGATGTGATGCCCACAGTTCCTTGCCGGCCTCCAAACCCGGACACGGCAAAGAAATCCAACAACATAGCCAAGTGAGCCTTCGGGTTTGTAACATCGTCAAGGGAAACACCTGTCAGAGCCTGGACAACAGAAGATTCCATGCTTACCACCTTTTTCACCATCTTCCCTGACGGCTGACCCTATGGGCGGGAAGTTCCATCCATAGTATCTTTAGCAAGAAGCTTAAGATGCTGATTCTCAAGATACAGTGAAAGGGAAGAAAGCCTACTACGATGGGGTTTAGGGATAAATGAATGACAAATCAAAAAAGATGTATGGTTGTGAAAAGCTCTTAGACAAAAAAGGCACTTATCGTGGTGGTCTTTATGGGGAATCTGTTCCCCACACTGGCTTTCACCCTTCCTGGATGGCATTAACCCACCCAAACAGAACAAAAAATTAAAGAAAAATAACAAAACCCCCAACTGGGTACTTATTTGCAATGGTGAGGACTTCAGCAAACAGGAGTAACTACCAGAATACAAACATGCAGAAGAAAACAGGAAGCAGACAAGACCGATGGTTAAAAACAGCTTTCGCACTGGTGGCAAAGAAGTTCTGAGGATGGTATACCTGAACATCACCTTTATGCCCTACGCTATGCGAGGAGCATTTAGGTGACATTCAGTGTACCTTAAAGCAGTGCTAGGCTTTGATAGACTGGCCGTATGACGAGCTTCCACAGCAGATAATTCCATAAGTTATGAATACTGCAGTGGTAAATGTACGGACATCAATAGATCCTATTTGCAGGGAATTGAGTTTTGATTTTTTGACAAGGATTTGGTGTTGGTTACTCCTATTGCATGTTTCTTCCCTTAATTTATGTCAGAACAATCTTTAAACTAGTTGGTTCACTTCCTTATTTTCTTTCCAAGGACAGACTCCAAAGGTAAGAGAGTCCTGCACACCTTAGATGAAAATCACCTCTTGGGCTTGGTGGAGGCAGCCATATTTTATTACATCATTTTACATGTATGAAGGTACTGGTGTTGCAGTCTGCTGGGAAGTGTCAGTGATGTCATTATCCCTCAGGCATACTCAGACCTATTATTGATTTCAGACCCTTGACACTGAAACCAGGAGTGGAAGATCCTTCCCAGCAGTCTTCTGTATCTTGTTTTTCCACAGCATGTCTGTTGCATGTTAGTAATGGATGATTCCTATTCTGGATAGGGAGCTCACCTAGGCTTCAGCATGGAGAAAGGAATATGGCTAGCCCTGGTGAATGATTCTTCATCATCCATTTTGAGTTTAGAACAGTGCTTCTGGCCAGACATTCCTTGGGGAAACAGCTGCTTCCATGGTTTCTCCTTATCCAGTCAAATAACCAGCCTTCCTTGTGCAAAAGGAGGCACAAAACATAGAAAGCAGTATCCTTGTCTCATCAGTTCATGTTGTCATTGAGGTAAACAAGCTGGTACATGCCTTGAGTCATTTCTCATGTTCTGTCCTGGAATACTGGATTCAGAGGCTTTGTCTTGTCATTGTCTTCCTGCAGTTGAGTACTCTGGAGATTAACTTCTGTGCCACTTAGGAGAATATATCCCTCCCCATCTTCCACTCAGTTTAACAGGGTAGTGAAGGGGAGTAGTAATGGATTGGGTTCTCTCTCTTCATGGCACAGGCAACTGCAGTATGCATATTCTCTGATTCCACATCCAATTGCAGAGTTCAGAGAAGGAAAAAAAAAAAAAAGATCTGGTCTCAGTTTCTAGCAGTGCAGGAAATCCTTATATTCTTAGTCAGGGATGTCTCCTGTAATGGGAGGTTGGATGCAAGCAGGTCTGCCTCAGGGCTTCGCTCCTCATGTACCCCCCCCCATTCTATCAGACTTGACAGTGGGGGGGTCTTGTAGTTTTTGAGATTGCCAGAAATCTTTTTGTATTTGACAGGGCTATGCCTGTAGGTCTAAACAGTTTTCCTTTTGGCCAGAACATTATGTTGTACTGATGCATGTGACTGACATATCTAAGAAAAATGTCCATTTTTTTTTACTTCAACTGCTCTCCCTATCCATGAAATAATTGGTCAAACAGTTCCTTAAGAGATTGCTGTAACTCAGATGTTCGTGTTTCACTGTTGCAGTCATTACACTTGGGTTATCCTGCTGGCAGGCGACCCGCAGTCGGCCCGAGTTCCAATGTCTTGATCCAGCGTCGGTTATTGTCGCTTCTTCCCTGACGTCAGTGCGCCAGGGGTATATAAGATGCAACCGACGTCATTTTCTTCAGTCTTTCTTGCAGCATGTTGCCCGAAGCAAAAGCAGTTCGCAAGTGCCAGTCAGCCGACTCCTGAGATTTTTGAAATCGAATTTCAGAACGGAAGTCTTCAATAAAGCTAAGTACCCCGTTGGGGAAACTTTTTCTTGCTCCAAACCGATGTCAGTAAAAGTTAACAATTGTATTTCTTGTGGGAAGCAAATACCTCATAAGGATTTTCACTCTTACTGTATTCCTGGCATAGGCCCTGACCACGACGTCACTAGTTGTCGGTTTTGTGCTAGATTCAACAAACGCACTATTAAGCGTCGGTTTGATTTTGCATTGCATTACTTTGGCCGTAGGTTTAATTACATAATGCCATCGGAACAACCGACAACCGGAGTTCATGAAAAGCGCAAAGACAAGGAAAAGGACGGGCATCCGAGACCCAAAACCAATGACAAAGCCTCTTCCAGGCCAGTCGCCGGTGCTCAGTGAGGTGCTTTCGCAGCCCCTGACTCCTGCTACCTCAGAGCCACAGGCCGCCTCTGACTCCCACGTGGAGACATCTAGGCCTCTGGAAACTCAAGGTATTGGGCCTACGGAAACTATTCCCTCAGATGGGTCTGGAGCCGCTGAGTAGGCATCGGCTTCTGAGAGTGTTTTCAGACCTACACAGTTTACTATCAAGCCAACTACAGCAGCTAAAGCAATTTCTAAAACATCATTACAGACAAAGAAACAAGTACAGCATTCTCCTGGACAGTCATCTATGCCTAAGAAACAGATGCTCAAAATGGCCGAAGACTTAATTACTTTGATCAGGGGTTCCCATCCCCCTCCTGATAAAAGGCCTAGGCAGGCTACAGACTATGAATCCTCTGACCATGTTTCTATTTCCTCTGATTCCTCTTCAGACCAGGGATACTCTCTTCCTCCCTATGAGGATTCTGACGCTGAAGAGTCTATACCTTCAGCCTCTCCTCCTGAGGATTACTCTTTTGGGGAAACCTTGCACACCATGAGGGAGCCATTTCCATTGGGAAAGGCAGGATTATTCAGAATCAAAGAAAAGGCTCAGAGATTTTCTTTTATTATCTCAGCACAGGCCTCTTGCTATTCCCCCTGTGTTAGATATTGTTGATGATGTCTTTTCTGAATCTAGTTTGTCTCCTGATTCTCTACCCCCAGCACCAGTCAAGCCAGACATGTACTACAGGGTCCCAGACTCTCATAAATTTCTTTATAAAAACCCTGCTGCTGACGCAGAAACTATTTCTCAGGGTCCCATAGGGGTGAAGGCTTCCACTGCAAAAAACCCAGTCCCCTTTGACAGGGATTCCAGAGCTCTGGATAGATGGGGGAAAAAAGTTTACACTTCTGCAACTTTAGCAGTAAGGGCTTTGAACTGCCAGTTTCATATGCTGAAATACCAACGATATTTAATGTCTTTTTTAAAACAGAATATGTTTGCAAGTTCAGAATGTCCTGACAATAAGGAAATGCAGGATTTATTGCATGCAGCTGAACAAGTGGGAAAACATGCTCTGCAATGTGGTTTTGATTCATTAGAGGCTTCTTGTAGAGCCGCAGTTACAGGATCTGTCATTCGAAGGCATGCCTGGCTTAAAGAACAAAGTTTACCTGATCATGTTAAAGATAAATTACCGGAAGCTCCTTTACAGCATGATATCTTGTTTGGTGTTAAGGCAGAAGAGGTGTTAAAGAAAATGGAGGATAAGGCAAAATCTATGCAGACAGTAAAGGATTTCTTACAGGTACAGCCTTCTAGATTTAGCAGAAATTGGCCTTCTAAAAATTGGTCCTTTCCCGTGTCAGACAGGCCTCATAGAGGCAGATACAGACGCCCAAGAGGCAGATCTCAGCAACAAGGCTCTTACAGACCTAGACAATGGGGTGCTTCTACCCCCAAGGGAGGAGAAGACAAGTCACAACTTTACAGGAAACAGTCCCAGTGACTTCCCCTTTCAAAAGCCAAGCACTTATCTCTTGGCAGCACCTTTAGGGGGAAAGCTAGCACTTTTCTCACAAAATTGGCACATTATCACCCAGGACAAATGGGTACTGAATATTGTCTCTCATGGCTACAGGTTCCACTTTCACACCCTTCAAAGGTCAAAAGGAATGCCAGACCTGCCACAAAACCAATGGGCAGAGGCACAAAAACAGATTACAGCTCTCATGGACATGAGAGCTATTCAAAAGGTACCTCAGCAAGAACAGGCACAAGGATTTTACTCAAGACTTTTCTTGGTTCCCAGAAAGGACAAACCCTGGAGACCCATTCTTGATCTGTCTATTCTAAACACTTTCCTGGATGTTCCAGAATTCAAGATGTTGACATGCAGCAACTTCTACCCATGCTGGGCAAAAAGGCTTGGCTTGTTACTTTGGACCTCAAAGAGGCATACCTGCATGTCCCAATCAGACAAAATTGCAGAAGATACTTCAGATTCATAGCTGGCACAATGCATTACCAATTCTCTGCACTGCCCTTTGGCTTATCTACTGCGCCCAGGGTCTTCACAAAATGCCTGGCACCAGTAATTGCATTTTGCAGACAAAAAGGAATTCAGATATATCCCTATTTGGACGACTGCCTTATTCAAGGAGAGAGCAAGGACATTCTTCTAAAGCATCTGGCTTTTGTAAAAAGATTACTAGTTGGCCTAGGGTACACTGTAAATGAAAAGAAATCAAAACTAGTGCCCTCTGAAGAGATAATATTCCTGGGTGCAAGCTTGAATTCAACTACCCAGGTGGCTTATCTCACGCCAGACAAGCAAAGGCAACTGACAAATTACTTTCAAATGATGGCAACAAAAACCCAGCTACCTGCAAGAAAAATTATGCAGGCTGTGGGGTTCATGGCATCCTGCATCCTACTAATTCCATATGCAAAACTGCATATGAGGAAGTTACAATGGTATCTAAAAAATGTTTGGACTCAACATTGCCACAGCCTGGAAGCAACAATAACTATTATTCCCTGCCTGCAACAGGAGTTTCAGTGGTGGGCACTGGCATGTCACCACAACAAGGGACAGCCTTTCACTTTACCCACAGCCAGGCAAACACTGGCAACAGATGCATCGAATTATGCCTGGGGGGCGCACATGGCACGAAAATGCAGGGCAAGTGGTCTGCAGAACAAATGCATCTTCACATCAATCAAAAAGAGATGCTAGCTGTACAGAATGCCCTGACAGCCTTCAAGGACTTACTGCATCCAGGACAACTACTACTAAAGATGGACAACACCACAGTAATTTGGTACATAAACAAGCAAGGGGGCACGCACTCATGCCCCCTTTGCAAACAAGCTATGACTTTGTGGAACACAGCACTGACCTATCAAGTTTATCTGCAAGCAAAATTCCTGCCAAGGAAGAAAAATACTCTGGCAGACAATCTAAGCAGAAACCTCATGGATCCTCACGAGTGGAAACTAAATCCACAGGTGTTCAACATGATAACAAAGAAATGGGGATGCCCGGACATAGATCTATTTGCCTCCGCTCTCAACTGCCAACTTCAAAAATTCTGCACAAGGACTTATCACACACAAGCATGGAAAGTGGATGCTCTGTCATTCAGCTGGAGAAACCTAAATGTTATACCTTCCCACCACTGCCTCTCCTTTCCAAGGTGCTCCTAAAAGTCAGACAAGAGAGGCCAAAATTGATATTGATTGCCCCAGACTGGCCATGCCAGCACTGGTACCCAAATCTTAAAGAACGTGGTTCAAGGCCCAGCCTGGACTTTATCTCAAATCCCTCAACTTCTGACTCAACAAAACAATCAGATCCTGCACAGCCAACTCAAAACCTTAACTCGGGCTGTATGGCAGATACCATAGACAGTCAGACCACCTCTCTCTCTAAAGCTTTTATGGATGTCATTCTGGAGGCCAGAAGGCCCAGCACCAGGAAATCTTATGCAGACAAATGGAAGAGATTCTGCCACTGGAACCAGGCACAAGGCTTTGACCCACTTGTACCAAATATCCCTGAGATTTTACAATACCTAACTGAGATGTTGGACAAAGGCCTATCCTTTTCATCTATTAAGATCCATGCCTCCGCCATTTCAGCTCATTATACTACAGAACCTCCTATTTTCTCTCATCCACTACTAAGACAGTACCTCAGAGGGGCTAAAAACATAAAGACCCCCCCCCCCCGAGAGCACCGACACCTACTTGGGTCCTCAACTTTGTCTTGCAGAAACTCACTTTGCCTCCTTTTGAGCCAGCCAATACAGCCGATATGAAATTCTTATCATGGAAAACTGCTCTGCTCCTAGCAATAACTTCTGCACAAAGAGTCTCAGAGCTACAGGCTTTAATGGCAGTGGAACCTTTTATCATTTTTCATCAAGACAGGGTTTCTCCAAGGACGAACCCAACATTTATGCCAAAAGTGGTATCCAGTGTGGCTCTTAACCAAACCATTCATCTGCCAACATTCTATCCAAATCCCCAGAGTAAAGGGGAGAGACTTCTACACACTTTGGACATACACAGGCAGTTATGCTTCTACTTGGATAAAACAAAAGCATTCAGAAAAACTGAGCAACTGTTTGTAGCTTATGCTGCAGGATCACAAGGAAAGGCTATCTCAAAGCAGACTATTTCTAAGTGGATAGGACACTGTATTCGCTTCTGCTACGCACAACATGGAAAGCCAGTGCCTAACAACATTAGACCACACTGTGCCAGGGCAGTTGCCACGTCAGCAGCCTTCCTCAGAGGAGTACCAACCAAGGACATTTTGGAAGCTGCAACTTGGAGTTCAGTGCACACTTTTACCAAGCAATTACCACTTGCCTCTTTACTCTAAATCAAGAGCAGGCTTTGCCGCTGCAGTTCTGCAGGGCCTCATAGCCACTCCTAATCCTATTTAGACCCAGCCACCCTACCTCAGCTTTAGGATTCTACCCAAGTGTAATGACTACCTACCATAAATGTAGATATTCGAGTGTATTCACTGTTGCAGTCCAGGTTACCCACCCTCCATCCCCACTTTCTTTGCTGGGACTTTTCTATACCTTTCTATCCTATACAACCTTTGTGGTGTATTTGCTTGTAGCTGAAGGTATTGTTTATATTTTGCTTTATTTCTTTATTAGCGATATGTATTGCCTACCTGTTTGGGGGCACCTGACATCTGGGGCAAGAAACACTGAAGAAAATGGCGTTGGTTGCATCTTATATACCCCTGGTCCACTGACGTCAGGGAAGAAGCAACAACAACCGACGCCGGACCAAGACTTTGGAACTCGGGACGACTGCGGGTCGCCTGCCAGCAGGATAACCCAAGTGTAATAACTGCAACAGTGAATACACTCGAACATCTACATTTATGGTAGGTACATAACTGTACTTTCTCTAATATTGGACCCTTCCTGCCTGTGGTACTTTAACAATATACAGGTAGATTTGCGTAGCTAGTATTTAAGCCTAGCTCAGCAATGTTGAATTTGTTTTTGGAAAATGCTCCTCCTTCTGGCCTTTGCCTTAGTGAGATTCATATTGGAGTTCAAGCCGTTGTACGCAGATAACCATATGTAGTTTTTTGCAAGGATAAGGTGTCCCTCATGATGAACCTATATTTCATTGAAAAGTTGGTTTTAGAAGTTTCCATGAACTAGTTCATCCTTCTTTTGGATTTCTTAACTGTGGCAGAAATCAGTGGAGCAACACCTCTTCACACCCTGGATACACTGGCAACTGATATATTACTTGAGGAGGGTGCAAACATTTAGGATAGACCATTCTTTCATTATCTTTGCAGCATAAACGAGAGGCTGACAAATGCCTGACTGAAACTTTTCTAGTGGTCTGCCAACTGGATTTTTTGTTTGCTATTTGTCAGTTAAGCATTAATTATTAAGTGCTGCAATCAAAGCTTACTCTGCTAGGGATCTACTATTTATTTGTTTATTTATTTACAGTTTGATAACCAGGTAAGTAGACTAGTTGACAAAGACCCTTTTTGGCCATAACTCGAGCCATGTGGCAGAGGGAATAAAACAGTTGAACAAGATAAAATGTAGGCAGAATAAAACAGTTGCACAAGATAAAAGGCACGCAGACAGTATACATATGTCCGAGCATATTTACAGCAAGAGTAGTTTATTTTGAATCTGCTACTTTCTATGCTTATTTCAAGAATGTCTTTAGTGTGGACATTAGTGATTTAGCTACTGGTTCCGAGTATACAATTTCAAGTACCACCTTCACTATGACTCTGGATCAGGCCAGTTTACAAAGTCATTCTATGGGATTCAAGAAGCTGAGCTGTGGTCTAAGGCAGTTCTTTCGCTCCTTCCACCATAGTAGTGATAGTGCTTAGAGGTACGTCACAGTTTATGGCTGGAGAAGCAACTCCTAGCCACTGAAGGACTTTCCTCAGATAAGCTGATGTGGTAAGAAAGTATCATGCTATTAAATGAGTATAATGATTTGTGCCTGTTAAGGCAGTTGTAGTGCAATCAGCACATGTGTTGTACAGCATGATGTTCTTCGTGTTTCACTGCTGCAGTCCTAACCATTGGTTTATCCATGCTGTGGTTAGCCCTCAGTTGGTCCAAATACCAGAGTCAAGGTTTTGTATGTCAGCTGCTGTCACTTGCTGGCTGACGTCAGGTTGTCCAAGCTGTAAAGGAGAGCAGGCGACACTATTACCTCAGTCTTTCTTGCCATGGAGCCCGTAGCAGAAGCAATTTGCAACAGTGCTGGTTGGCGGTTTCCAGATTTCGAACTTCAGCTGAAAACGTCTAAAGCTAAGTAACCCATTGGGGATCCTTCCTTTTTCTTGCACTAACCAATGTCCAAAAAAGTCAATAACTGTCTCACCTGTTGAAAGCAAATACCACACCGAGACTTCCATTCTTACTGTGTCACTTGCTTAGGCCCAGATCACGACGTAACCTGCTGTCAGTTCTCTGCCCTCTTTAACACTAGAACTATTTGTCGTAGAGCTCTATTTGTTGATAGATATTTTCATCTTTCGTCTCCAGTTACCAATATGGTGTCCATCAGTCAGCAAACCGCAGATCTTCCGAAAAAACGTAAAGATAAGGCTAGAGACAGACCGCATAAGGCCAAGCCTTCCGATGACACCACCGCTAAAAGAGTAGTCAGTTCTTTGGAATTTAGTGAGGTGCTTTTGCAGCCCCTGATGCCCGACTCGATTACGGTGCAGGCCTCTACTGAGATCCTTTTGGAGTCCTGTATGCTGCAGAAAACTGCATTGTCTAATGAGCCTTCGGCTGTCTCTGCCTCAGTTGGGTCCAGAGACTGCTTGCACTTCAGAATTCACTTCAAGGCCATCACCCTCTCCTTCCGGCTGACACACTGATAGCACTGAGGGTTACTCTTCAGGCCAGATTTAGAGTTGTTCCAAAGAAAACAGTGAAAAGTCTCCATTCCACTACTCCTCCCCCTTCTCAAACTAGAATGCTTAAAATGACGGAGGATTTCATCACTTTCATCCGAGGTAATCGGGCCACACCAACCATAAGGAGAAGGGAACCTTCTCCAGACATACAGTCGGATTTAGACTCAGAGAGATCTGACTCCTCTGTTTTTGAAGAGGAAAATCCTCTTGCTGCCGATGAAGCCTCAGATGCAGAAGAATCTATTGCTTCTGCATCACCTCCAGAGGACTTTTCCTTTGGGGAACCCTCTACACCCTCAGAGAACACTTCCAATGGGAATCAACAGATTTCCCTCAATCCACGAAAAGACTAAGAGAGTTTCTGGACCTACCCCAGCACAGGCCTCTGGCCATCCCACCCATCTTGGAGGTGGTAGATAGTGTTTACCTAGAATCCAGCCTTACCCCTGACAGCCATCCACCTGCCTCCAGTAGACCTGACACATACTACAGGGTAGCTGACTCACATAAATTCTTCTACAGAAATCCTGTAGCAGATCAAAGGTGATTACTCAGGGACCTAAGGGAGTTAAGGTTACCTCTGAAAAGAATCCTACTCCCTCAGACAAAAAAATCCAGAGCCATGGATAGATGGGGTAAAAAAGTATATACCTCTGCAACTTTAACTATAAGGGCTCTCAACTGGCAGTTCCATATGTTAAAATATCAACAGCACACTTTGGAAATTTTGAAACAGAAAATTTCTGCTTTTCCAGATTTTGCCAACAATAAAGAGATAGCAGAATTACTGCACTCTTCATCTCAGGTGGCAAAACACTCCCTGCACTGTGTATTTCACATCTTAGAAGCTTCTAGCAGGGCAGCAGTGACAGGATCTGTTATCAGAAGACATGCATGGCTGAAGGAACAACCTCTCCCTGATCATGTCAAAGCTAAAATCATGGATGCACCTCTTGACAAAGACAGCTTGTTCAGACAGAAAACTGAAGAGGTATTTAAAAATATGGAAGACAAAGCAAAATCGATGCAGACTGTAAAGATGTTCTTCAAGTACAACCTCCTAGGTTCAGCAGAAATTTTCCCTCCAAACACTGGTCCTTTCCTGCATCAAACAGGCAGGCACAAGGCAAAACCCGCAAGAACAGACCCACCAGGACTAAACCTTGTGGCCAGCAAAGAACAAACAGCACTCCCCCCCCCCCCCCCCAGACACTAGAGCAGGGAGTTCAAAAGCAACCCTGTATGGAAAAAAACTCTCAATGACTACCTTTCCCATCTCTGCCTGCCTCCACCACACCAAAAGCTAGGAGGAAGGCTGTCTGTGTGCAGAGAAAATTGGAGCTCTTTAACAAAAGATCAGTGGGTCTTAAAAATCATTCTTCAGGGGTACAAATTCAATTTCTAAGAACTACCACCTCCAAGAGGGTACCCAGACCTAACTCCAAACCAGTGGGCAGAAGCACTAAAACAAGTGCAAAACCTTATATTCCCTAGGGGCAGTAGAACCTGTACCTCCAGAAGTTGCAAAAGGATTTTATTCCAGACTATTCCTTGTTCCCATGAAAGAGAGGGTTTAGCGTCTCATCCTGGTCATGCTTTCCCCCCCTCCTTCCCCCTGATATCTGCTTTCCTTAGAGAGACACATATTTCTGTGGGGTCTCTGACCCCAGGACTACTAATAATTATTAAAATTGGACGTCTTTGGTTGGTTAAGTCAAGAAAAGCTGAGGTAATGGTGTTGCCTGCTCTCCTTTATAGCTCGGATAACCTGACGTCACCCATCAAGCGACAGCAGCCGATGCACAAAACCTTGACTCTGGTATTCGGACCAACTGAGGGCTACCACAGCATGGATAACCCAGTGGTTAGGACTGCAGCAGTGAACACACTCGAACATCTACATTTATGGTAAGTGTACACAACTGTACTTTCCTTGGTGCTCATGTAATTCTTTGTGGGTAGCTGTGCTCCTATTTTTGAATTTAAGGTGAACATGCAAAAGCTGTCTGAAGTTGCTATATGTAAGATTTTGACTTGTACTGTTCCTTACCAAGGATTCAGTTTGAGAGATCTGGATTCACTTCCATTTGGAGTTGCTCTTCCAATAAGAGATGCCATATATCAGTGTCGAGAACAGCCTTCATCTGATTGGCCAGAAACTGTATTTTTGTTGATTGGCCGACAAGACCTTACCAAACAAGCAGGTGAAGGAAGCTTGCCAAAGGGAAAATCGGTATGTTTCCAAGAATGAATTATGTTTACAGTTTTGCATCTTGAGTCAATATTTCTGAAATGATACATTTTAAATAATTTAATGTTATTGTTGTTGAGATAGTCTTGTTAAACATTTTAATGATGACAGATGGTAGATGAAAGGCTTTGCCTCATAAGACAGAAATAAGTTTGTATTCCATGTTTTTAATGGTCTTTTTCATATTAGCAGTGACTTGTATAGATGCAAACGCCTGGGAACATAATTTTTCCTTACAGACCTTCCAGTATATCCATCCCCAGGCTTCGCTACTGAGCAAAGGGCAACTCGGTTGCACTCGAAGCAGCGTTCACACACTTATCATCCACAACCTACTATACATGCACTGCCTTTGCTACTCCCAAGTCAGACTAGCCCACTTCCTTCAAAAGTACCACATTCAGAAAAATCCTGCCACAATGGATGTGCAGTTTCCCTCATTTCTCCTGCCAGCTTGATTGATATGGACATCTTGAGGCAATATAGCAATTGGTTCATGTATACTGACAACCATTTACTCCTAAGGCAAACTAACACCCTATTGTGAGGGATGCAAATACAGTGTGGAATGGAGTCAATTCTTTCATGTGAAAACTAACAAGATATCAAGCAGGTTGTCAGCACACTTGCTTCACCTCTTACGCAAACCTCACCTGTCACACAGAATAAGGTCATGACACAAGGTACTCAGTAAAAGCGTACCAAAAAAACAGAGACTTCCCAAATACACTTCACCCACACTGACCACTAAGCAAAATGAAACCACTACACATATCAACACACACACCAGTGTTTCAACAAATAAGCCCCCAAGGCAAAACACATCAAATGTCTTGGTTATAGGCGACTCCATAATGAGACACACAGCACCAGACTGGACAACGAGGTCGTCACAGTCAGCTGCCTATCATGTGCCAGGAGCCAGCAAGTCACGCATGCATTCAAATGTTGGAGATTTGATGGGCAAGAAAGAGGTGGCTGGGAACATATTTTTTGGGAATGTAATGAGCTGGCAGACTTTAGGGATTCCCTGCAGACCACTCTGTCGGAGATGCTGGGTGAGTGGATTGGATTGACTGGTGAGAGGATTTTTTTTGAGCTATGATACAGAATCAGAATTGCCTGGACATAGTAAAGCCTTGCTGAGTCTAATTATAGTGGTACCAAAAAACAATTGCTAGAAAATGGAAATCAGTGTCTAGAGCAACTTTACAAGAAGTAGTAAGTATAGTAACAGAGATAAAACAACTGGAGTTGGGAACTTTAGAAAAGGGAGGGAGCAAACTACATAGGAAAAAAATGGGAATTGTGTGAATAATCTATGTAGAGAAAGAACGAGGTGTAAGAGGTTGGATTTGAATGAGCCACGTAATGCTTAACTGAGCTAAAGTGGTGTCATTGTGTTTGTTTTTTCATTTATATAGATGTAAGATTGCCTATGCCATATGTGATAATTTAATAAAGATGTTTTAAAAAAAAACAAAATCACGCATGCACTCAAGTCACTCAACAAGTACCTTATGACTCTGTCATAGTCCATGTTGGAGTGAATGACTTGAGACATTCCTTTCTGGAATATATGAAGAGAGACATGATGGAACTCTCTGATTATGTGTCTCAGAAAGGTATGTCCCTAGCCCTAAGTAATATCCTACCCTCATCCAGGATGATGCCATAATAGAAACAAAAAATGATTGACTTCAGTTGGCTTAGCTTCTGATGTCAGTCCAGGGAGATCCAGTATCTGTCAGCCTGGGTGGATTTGGTAAACAGACCTTGCTGCTTTTCTAAGAATGGTCTGCACCTCTCCCCCATAGGCTTTCGGATCCAGGCAAAGGCCCTTGCCTCCCCCATAGTACCTTTTTAGGCAATGTCAAAACAACAAATTTTCCAATTTAAAAAAAATCTAATTGCGACAAACTGAGGGTCTTGCTGCTTAATGCTAGGAGTTTAAACATGAAACTGCATTCCCTGGAAGCACTCCTCACCTTGGAGGATGCTAACATCTGTGCAATTGCCAAGAAATGGTTCAGGGCTGCTGAGAGCCCCCCGGCCATGCAAAGCTACAATGCCTTCCCCATGTTCAGACCTCAAAATGAGCATGAAGAAACTAAAGGTGGAGGTGTATCCATCTTCATTAAAACCAAATACACTTCAAAACTGGTCAAACAGCATGGCTCTCTTGAACTACTCCATGTCCAATTAACTATTGGGAAAGTACCACACCACATCATTTCTAGCTATAGATCCTTCACCACGAACCAGGAAAAGCACACCGCTTACCTTGATTTACTGGAATCACTCACCATACAGCCCGGCACCTTAGTTATGGGAGATTAGCTATCCTTCCGTAAACTGGGGGACATACATGAGCAAAAACACGGTCGCCCAGAGGTTCCTGGATTTTAACACAAATGCTGTGGTAGATATGGTCTGCACCCACACTAGTAGCTCTAATATTTTGGACATAGTTTTCACCAACATGGGAGGGGGGGGGGCACTGTACTTCCCCATGTGTTATGCCCTCCTTCTTTAGACTACAAATCAGTCTTCTTTGAAGTAACTACTGGAACTGACACTCTCACAGGAACAAAAATTATAAAAACTTTCACCAAACGTAACTACAGCTTACTAAGCAATCGTATAAAAAGCTTCGTACCACCCTCAATCGCAGACATCAACGATCACTTTGCAGAAGTGTAAGCAAATGCCCTGTGCAAACACTTAAGTGACTGCCTAAACTCTGCTCTACCTGACCGGATCAAAACCAGGTCTTCCTGTAAAAACAAGCCACCATGGTGGGAAGTGTAAACAGTTTATGTAACAAGAGGAAGAAACTGTTGCCCAGAAGCAAGAGGGATGGCACTCTGTAGAGGAAGAGTTCCCTCCTAAGCCTAAACAAGAAAATCAGAAATCTTGTAAGGTCTTCTCACCCCCCTATCCCCACCTACCATATCTCAAAGCATACCTGACACCAAGCCTCTGCCTAGTATCTCTAGAGAACAGATCATCTCTGTGCTCGCTGAGGCCAGAAGCATGGGACCAGATAATATCCCTGGTTGTTTACCAAACAATCTACACAAGACCTAGTGGACCCACTTGGCATTCTGTTTAATCCTAGCTTGAGAACTGGCTGTGTTCCTGCAGAATGGAGAACAGCAACGGTAATCCCCCTGCACAAAGGGGGAGGCCAGCAACTGACCCTGAGAGATACAGACCCACAAGTCTAACCACCTCCTCTGCAAGACCATGGAAAGAATTGTCATGGAACATATCAAGAAGGACATAGGCAACCTCTAAACACTGGACCCAACCCAGGGCTTTTAAGGGTAGATCATGCTTATTAAACCTAGTAGACCTTTTTGAGAATGTCACCAAACCATGGACAATGGTAAGATAGTGCACAAAGCCTATCTCGACCTTGCCAAGGCTTTCGACACAATTACTCACTCTAGCATTGTTGAGAAACCAGCTAAAGATTAACCCTGACTTTACTAGATGGTAACCAATTGGCTCATCAACAGAAAACACACACTGTCAAAATTGGTGAGTCCACCTCCACCAGTAGACCCATCACCAATGGAGTACCACAGGGGTCTGTGCTGGGCCCTTTACTGTTTGGCGTCTATTTCTCAGAAGTGCAGGCCTCTGGCTCACCACATTCACTGATGATTGTAAACTGGGAGCAATGCTTGAGTCCCCCAATGATGTCAACATATTACAAGAAGGGCTAACACAAACAAATGACTGGTGCCAAAGCCATGGTCTAAAACTAAATGCAAAAAAATGCATTATTATTCCCTTTGGCAAAACGGAATTCCCTACAAATTGCAATATTGACAGCAACCCCCCCCCCAGTGGTGCGAGACCGGGGAGCACAGGTTGATAGCAATCTGAACTTCGACCACCACATTTCCTCAGTAGTAAGGAAAGCCTTCTACGTAGCACACCTCATAAGCAAAGGCATAGCATCAAGGTCAGGGGATGTTGTAACCTCACTATACTCAACCCTTATTAGACCATTAATAGACTATAGTGCATCCTTTTGCATGTACCTCAGCAGACACCTGCAACAGCTAGAGAGACCTCAGAGGTTTCTCACTAGGCAAATACAGAGACTCCAAAACATGACCTACATGGACAGGCTTAAAGCCCTTTCACTTTATTCCATCTTATAGGCAGCTGAGATGTGACTTGTGCCTGGTCTATAGGACAATCTCCGACCCTGCCCTAGTGGAAATGCTGCACATGGTATAAGAGTCACTTGCTTTAGGGATCTCAACCTAGCTTGTGACATTGACAGAACATGTTGGAGAGACAGATACATCTCCCAGAGACTGCTGTTTGTCTGGAATAGACTTTCTATTCATGTAAAACAGAGCTCCTCGCTGACCCTATTCAAACACAACCTAGATAATTAGACTGGAGACTGCAGATTCGCCCCTGGGGTGGCACCCATGTCCCTCATGGACAAGGTAGCTGGTGTTGATCACAGACCCGCTCTGTTCATAAATTAATTTTGCGAACTACCCAAAAAGAACAAATAGGGATACTTGGGATTAATATGGCTAACCTTATAAAGGCTTTAGGGCTGCTAGCCTAGTAACCTCCTATGAAACCCTGTATCTGTAAGGTGAATACCTTAACCACTATATCAATCCTGGCTCCAAAATGCATCTATTCATTTGTGTGGTACTAGAACCAACAGACTTCTGATGTTCCTGCACCAAAGGCAAGTGTGCTGTCTGGTGAGCCACTGGCACTGGTGTTTTCTTTTGAATATTCTAGCATCTTATTAACCTTCTGAATTTTTTTTTTATTTAATCTTTTTCTTTCCCACCTTTCCAATTTCCAGCCCACCTTTGCGGTGACTAAAACCTCTGTCATTCCCCCTGTGCTGTCTGCTTTTGGCAATTGATTTGAGGTGAGAGTCAGCCATCAATGTGCCATCATCCTATACCCTTCCTCTCAGCATCTAATAGAGAAGTATGCACTGAATTGTTGAGAACTAATCCTAGCTGGCAGGCCAAAGTATTCCTCATCAAGTGTTTCAGTGGCTGCTACTTCACTTGGTCTCATTAGGTGACAGTCATATAGAGGGTTGAACCATTTGCGCCCCCCCCCCAGGATGAGTAAGCTGATATTGGCATCCAGCTGTCTTCCCAGTACACATCTATATTTACCTAACCCAGTTGATTGTGGCTGCATTAACACCACCATACCTCTGTGCATTGGAGCTGGCAACATTTTTGAGTGATCATTGTTGAGAAGTTTATCTGGTCTTGACCTCCCTTTTCTGGCTTCCCAAACATCACCATCCTCAAACAAGTTTCAAGAGTTCTAGGTTACATTTTTTGCTCCTGCCAATTCATATATCAGGGTTAGACTTTACTGTGTTGCAACATTTGCTGTTTTATTACAGACTGCTTCATTTTATGGTGGTTTAAATGTTAATCCATTTCCAGACTGAATGCCGTTATTGACTGTTCAGAACTAATGTTTCACCGTGCTCCTGCTAAATGTGGATCCTATCTAATTTGTGTTACCATTGACTTTATTTTTGTTTATTTTGTAAGGAATTCACAAGAATACTCTGTCTGGATATGGGAATGCTGAAAGAGAGACTGTATTAATCTAAGATAAATTCTATACATGGCTACTTTTCCTTAACTTTTTTTTTTGGCATTGGGGAGATCCAAGTAAAAGGTAGTGCACATTAGACTTATCAATAGAAGGAACTAGCAAGCAGATGTAGAATCAATTTCTTCTTTCTGTTGCTTTTTAGACTTCTGTTTTGACCCTTTTAATCCCCCCAATAGTTCTTGACTAAGGGAATGAGCACTTTTTACATTGTACCAAATTCTCAGTTCCATTCTGTAAAAAGTATATGAATCTTTATGCTACATTCATCTAGATATGTGGGCGTGTCTTACATTTTCTTCCATATTTTCACTCTTGAGTAGCTGGAACACTGTCATCGCCTCTCATCTTTAAGTTGAGGACTTATCTTGTCACTTTTTCATCTTTATTCCTTCTTTGGTAGTCAGACATCAGATGGCCCTCTCACATTTTTTGATGCACTGAGAAATCTGTCTCATTCCATGGCTCATTTTTCTGAGGCCTCAACTGACCAAGCATCTGCTTAGTGAATGGGAAATCCTCTGAAGAGTTTTAAGTGGAGGAGCCACAGAGGCCAGGTGAGGTAGGATGTTCTTCGTGTTTCCCTGTTGCAGTCATCACATTTGGGTTATCTGCTTGCAGTAGCCCTCAGTCGGCCTGATTATCAAAGTCTTGGGTCCTGCGTTGGTTGCTGTCTCATCTTCCGTGACGTCAGATAGTCAGGAGTATAAAGCATGCAGCTGACGCCATTACATCAATCTTTCTTGTCGTGCGGTGCCCGAAGCAGAAGCAGTGTGCAAGTGCCGGTCGGCCAACTCCTGAAATTTTCGTTTTCGAGTTTCAGAACCGAAGTCTTCAACTAAAGCTAAGTACCCTGTTGGGGAAACTTTTTCTTGCTTTAAACCGATGTCAGTAAAAGTCAATAATTGTATTTCTTGAGGAAAGCAAATACCTCATAAAGATTTTCATTCGTACTGTATTCCTTGCCTAGGACCTGACCACAACGTACCTCGCTGCTGGTTTTGTGCCTTATTTAAACAATAAACTATTCGTCGTCGGTACATTTTTGCTTCTAAATATTTTGATACTCTGTTCAATTATCCCGTTATGTCTTTGGTAAGCCACCCGACTACCGACATTCCGAAAAAATGCAAAGATAAAGACAGAGACAAGCCGCCAAGGTCCAAAGCTGCCGACAACGCTTCTCCTAAGTTAGTTGCCAGTTCGCCGGTACTCAGTGAGGTGCTTTCGCAGCCCCTGATACCTGCTACTTCAGATTCGCAGGCCTCTACTGAGACCCATTTGGAGTGCAGTATGCCGCAAGATGCTTCAACTGCGGAACCTGCAGATGTCCCGACCTTGGATGGGTCAGGAGCTGCTGTGCAGGCACCGGCTTCTGAGGGTGTATTCAGGCCTACTGACTTGCATATTAAACTGATGCCATCTTCTTCTTCTAGCCCTAAAACTTGAACCATGCCTAGGAAATCGATGCCCAGACAACATGGTCAGGCCTCTATGCCTAAAAAACAAATGATAAGAATGGCTGAAGACCTTATTACTTTAATCAGGGGAAGCCAACCTTCCCCCTCTAAGAGACCTAGGACTGAATTTGCTTATGATACTTCTGACCAGGATTCTGAAATTTCTGTTTCCTGTGATGACCAGGATTTACCCTTATCTACCTATGAGGATTCTGATGCAGAGGACTTTATTTCCTCTGCTCCTCCCCCAGAGGATTTTTCTTTTGGTGAAACCTTGCATACTCTTGGGGAGCATTTTCACTGGGAAAGCCAGGATTACTCTGATTCTAAAAAGAGGCTTAGAGATTAGCTTATCCCTCCTGTGCTGGACATTGTTGACGATGCCTTTTTGGAATCTAGCTTGGCCCCTGACTATTTACCTCCTGCTCCCAGAAAACCTGATCGATATTACAGGGATGTTCATCGTGCATACAGCTGCAGTCATAACAGATGGGTTCTCCTGCCGTCAGGCGGGTCCTCGGTCGGCTGAATTCCAAAGTCTAGGTCTGGCGTCGGTTGTCGTCGCTTCTTCCCTGACATCAGTGCGACAGGGGTATAAAAGAACCAGCCGACACCATTTTCTTCAGTCTTTCTTGCTGCGCGGTGCCCGAAGCAGAAGCAGTTCGCAAGTGCCGGTCGGCCAGCTCCTGAAATTATGAAAATTTTGCAACCGAAGTCTTCTTGAAAGCTAAGTACCCCGTTGGAGAAACTTTTCTTGCCTCAGACAGGTGTCAGACAAAGTTAATAATTGTATTTCATGTGGGAAGCAAATACCGCATAAGGATTTTCATTCCCTCTGTATTCCTTGTTTAGGCCCAGACCACGACGTCTTGGTCTGTCGTTTTTGTGCTACATTCAACAAACGCACCATTAAGCGTCAGGCGGAGTTCGCCCAGCATTATTTTGGCAAAAAATTTAACTATATTATGTCGTCGGATACTACAACTCCAGTTTTGTCTAAAAAGCGCAAAGATAGGGACCGACACACGAGGTCCGCGGCCTCTACCGACACCACACCAAAGCCGACTACAGGTGGTCCGGTTCTCAGCGAGGCGCCTACGCAGCCCCTGACTACCGACGACACTTCATTGGCGGTGTCTTCTATGCCCGAGGTCGCAGGCTCCTCGGCCCACACCTCGACTACAGATACCGAAGCCACTCTTGGTGGTGAACCTCAAAATGTAGACAGGTCTGCCTCCTCTTAAGGTGTCTTCAGACCTTCCTCTTCTTTTTCCATCAAGGCTTTCACTAAGTCTAAAGCAGCCATGCATTCTAAGACACAAGCTACACAGGGCCCATCTCCAGGCCCCATGCCTAAAAAACAGATGCTTAAAATGGCTGAGGATTTAATTACTCTTATCAGGGGTTCTCAACCCCCCCCCCCCTGGACAAAAGGCCCAGAGTGGAGGAAGAATCCCCCTCCTCTGATCAGCCCTCCATTATATCAGAGCACTCTGATGAACAGGAACATTCTTACTCCCCTTTTGAAGATTCTGATGCAGAGGAGTCCATTCCCTCTGTATCCCCCCCAGAGGATTACTAATTTGGGGAAACCTTGCATACCTGAAGGGAACACTTCCACTGGGAAGGCCAAGAGTACTCAGATTCCAAGAAAAGGCTTAGGGAATTTCTCTTGCTACCTCAGCACAGGCCTCTGGCTATACCTCCTGTCTTGGACATACTAGATGATGTGTACTCAGAGGCCTGCCTTAACCCGGATTCTTTACCTCCAGCCCCAGTCAAGCCTGACAGGTACTACCGGGTTCCTGACTCACACCAATTTCTATACAAAAGCCATACTGCTGACCCAGAAACTATCTCACAGGGCCCCAAGGGAATTAAGGCCTCCACTGCTAAAAATCCATTACCTTCCGAGAGAGATTCCAGATCCTTAGAAAGGTGGGGAAAAAAGGTATATACCTCAGCCACCTTAACCATGAGGGCATTAAACTGCCAGTTCCATATGCTAAAGTACCAACAGTTTCTGTTATCACAATTGAGAAGTAAAATGTCACAGCCTGAACAACCAGACTTGAAGGAGTTGCAGGATTTGATGCATAGTGCAGAACAAGCGGGTAAACATACCTTGCAATGTGCCTCATGTAGAGCTGCTGTTACAGGATCAGTCATACGTAGACATGCCTGGCTCAAGGAACAAACCTTACCAGATCATGTCAAAGCTAAATTACTAGATGCCCCTCTACAAAAGGATGTATTATTTGGTGCTAATGCTGAGGAGGTATTAAAGAAAATAGAGGAAAAGGCTAAATCAATGCAAACAGTGAAAGATTTTCTACAGGTACAACCCCCTCGTTTCAATAGAAATTGGCCTTCCAAAAATTGGTCCTTTCCAGCCACGGACAGACCCCAAAGAGGTAGATACAGGCGCCCGAGGGGCAGAGGGCAATCCCAAGGATCGTTTAGAGTCAGACAATGCCAAGTTCCTACACAAAGAGGTGGTGAGGATAGTTCACAGCCATTCAGAAAGCAAGCCCAATGACTTTCCCCTTTGCATGCCAAGCAAGGCTCAAATGGCAGCACCCTTAGGTGGAAAACTGGCATTATTTTCAAAAAATTGGCATATTGTCACAAAAGACAAATGGATCCTGGACATTATAAACATAGGCTACAGATTCCATTTTCACACCCTTCCAAAAATGAGAGGCATGCCAAACGTGTCACACAATCAAAGGGCAGAGGCACAAAGACAAATTTCAGATCTCATAGACATGAAAGCTATTCAAGAGGTACCTACTCACGAACAAGGTCAAGGTTTTTATTCCAGACTATTCCTGGTACCAAGGAAGGGAAAAGATTGGAGACCTATTTTGGACCTATCCATCCTAAACACATTTTACTGTACCAAAATTCAAGATGCTCACTTTACAGCAGCTTCTTCCCATGCTGGGCAAGGAGTCTTGGCTGGTAACATTGGACCTCAAGGAGGCATACCTGCATGTCCCAATCAGACAAAATTGCAGAAGATACCTCAGATTTCTTGCAGGTTCAACCCATTATCAATTCTTTGCATTGCCCTTTGGCTTATCTACTGCACCCAGAGTATTCACGAAATGCCTGGCATCAATAATTGCCTACTGCAGACTTCAAGGGATACAAATATACCCCTATTTGGACGACTGCCTGATCCAAGCGGACAACAAGCACATACTTCTGAAACATTTGGCTTATGTAATAATGTTGTTGAATTCTCTGGGATACACAGTCAACAAAAAGAAATCAAGGCTAATACCCTCTCGGAAAATAATTTTCCTGGGTGCCGACTTGGACACAAACACCCAGATGGCCTACCTCACGCCAGAGAAGCAGGGGCAACTAACTCAATACTTCAGAACACTAGCAAATTTCACCAGGCTGACTGCAAGGAAAATCCTGCAGGCTCTGGGATTCATGGCATCTTGCATCCTACTAATCCCATATGCAAAGCTGCATATGAGGAAACTTCAATGGTACCTGAAAAACCTATGGTCTCAACACAGCCACAGTTTGGAAACAATAATATCACTAATTCCATGTCTTCAAAAGGAATTTCTGTGGTGGGTTCAAGCATGCCAAACAAACACAGGTCTCCCATTCAGCAAGCCTCAAGCAAATCAAGTCATCACAACAGACGCCTCGGACTAGGCCTGGGGGGTGCACATGACAGATTCATGTGCATTTGCATTCAGGGCAAATGGTCCCAAAAAGAAAAGCACCTTCACATCAATCAAAAGGAAATGCTAGCAGTAATAAATGCTATTATAGCTTTCAAAGACCTTCTGCATCCAGGTCAACTATTGATAAGGACAGACAACACCACAATAATGTGGTACATAAACAAACAGGGAGGAACCCATTCATACCCCCTATGCAGGCTGGCCATGTCACTTTGGAACATGGCTCTGGACTTACAAATCGAACTTCAAGCACAGTACTTGCCAGGCAAGGAAAACACACTAGCAGACAACCTAAGCAGAAATATGACAGATCCACACGAATGGAAGTTGCATCCTCAAGTTTTTACAGAGATAATTCAAGCATGGGGAAGGCCAGACATAAATCTCTTTGCCACCCACAAAAATCACCAATTGACAAAATTTTGCTCAAGGATTTTTCATCCAAAGGCCTGGAGAGTGGACGCTCTCTTTGAGTTGGACAACAATGACAGTTTATGCCTTCCCACCTCTTCCTCTGCTGCCCAAAGTTCTATTAAAAACCAGAGCAGACAGACCAAAGATGATTCTCATTGCTCCAGACTGGCCAAGACAACACTGGTTACCCACTCCTGAGGAGCCTGACGCATTCCCCACCATGGACCCTGCCTCTAATGCCTCTTCTTCTGACTCAGCACAGCTTCAAAACTCTTCACAGTCAGCTGAAAACACTCAATCTAGCTGCATGGAAGATTCCTTAACATCACAACAGACCCTACTCTCCAAGGAGGTGCAGGATGTCATTTTGGAGGCCAGAAGGCCGTCTACTAGAAAAGCTTACTCCGCAAAATGGAAACGGTTTTGTGCCTGGAATGAGAAAAAGGGCCAGAATCCTGGAAAACTTAATTTACCTCAAATATTACAGTATCTAGCTGAGCTGCTAAGCAGTGGACTTTTATTCTCCTCCATCAAAATCCATGCCTCAGCCGTTTGTGCAGAATACAACACTGATCCACCTTTATTCTCTCACCCTGTCTTAAGACAGTTCCTCAGAGGGGCTAAGAATCTAAAACCCCCAAGGAAACAACCAATACCTGCTTGGGATCTCCGTTTCATTCTAGAAAAGCTGACCTTGCCTCCTTTTGAGCCAGCTGCCTCAACAGATTTGCAATATTTGTCCTGGAAAACATCTTTCCTTCTGGCTATTACCTCAGCTCGTAGGGTATCAGAACTACAAGCTCTCATGGCTGTGCAGCCTTTTATCATCTTCCATCAGGACAGAGTTTTCTTATGAACCAACCCGTCCTTTATGCCAAAAGTGGTATCCAGGGTAGCTTTGAATCAGGCTATACACTTACCTACCTTTTATCCTAATCCTCAAAACAAAGGGGAGAGATTACTACATTCCTTGGACATCCACAGACAACTGCGTTATTATTTGGACAGAACAAAGCCTTTCAGAAAATCAGAAGAGCTCTTTGTGTCCTATGCTATAGGAGCTCAAGGGAAGCCAATTTCCAAACAGACAATCTCAAAATGTATAGCCCACTGCATACGCTTTTGTTATTCTTTTCATGGCAAAATTGTACCTACAGGCATCAGATCTCACTCCACAAGGGCCACTGCTACCTCTGCAGCTTTCCTCAGAGGAGTTCCTACCAAAGATATTTTGGAAGCAGGCACTCGGAGTTCTGTGCATACCTTCTCGAAGCACTACCACCTTCCATTATACTCCAAATCTAGAGCAGGCTTTGCCACTGCAGTCTTGCAGGGCATTTTGGCTCCTCCTAGTTCCACCTAGTGCCTACCACCCCTTTCTTAGCTTTGGGATTCTACCCATCTGTTATGACTGCAGCTGTATGCACGATGAACATAGTATAGTTTTGTACCTACCATAAATGTAGATGTTCGAGTGCTAATACAGCTGCAGTCCAGGTTTCCCTCCCTCCTTCCCCTCTTGGGACAGGCCTATTGGCTAACACCTCCTCATACAACCTGATTGGGGTATTCATTCATGGTGTATTTGCTTACTGTATTTTGATTATATGGCATTGCTTTATTACACAAATTTATGTATTGCCTTCCTTCTGGGGTCACCTAACATCTGGGGCAAGAAAAACTGAAGAAAATGGCGTCGGCTGGTTCTTTTATACCCCTGTCGCACTGACGTCAGGGAAGAAGCGACGACAACCGACGCCGGACCTAGACTTTGGAATTCGGCCGACCGAGGACCCGCCTGACGGCAGGAGAACCCATCTGTTATGACTGCAGCTGTATTAGCACTCTAACATCTACATTTATGGTAGGTACAAAACTGTACTTTCCTGATTCTCACATGTTCCTTTTTAAAAATCCTACTGCGGATCCTGAGACCATTTCACAGGGGCCAAGGGCATTAAGGTTACTACTTCCAAAAATCCCACCCTCTCTGATAGAGATTCCAGGGCCCTGGATAGATGGGGTAAGAAGGTATACACCTCCGCAACCTTGGCCATCAGGGCCTTAAATTGCCAGTTTTATATGTTAAAATAGCAGCAGCATATTATTGGATTGCTTAAACAAAAATGATGTTGATTCCTGATTGTGCTGAAAATAAGGATTTACAGAATTAAATGTATTCTGCTGAACAGGTTGGAAAACATACTTTGCAATGTGGTTTTGATTCACTAGAGGCATCTTGCAGGGCTGCTTTCACCGGGTCTGTACTTAGAAGGCACGCTTGGCTTAAGGAGCAATCTTTGCCAGATCATGTAAAAAACTAAATTGCTGGATGCTTCCTTAAATCAGGACCGCCTGTTTGGTGACAAAGCAGAAGAAGTTCTTAAAAAGATGGAGGAAAAAGCTAAATCTATGCAAACTGTTAAAGATTTCTTACAAGTGCAGCCTCCTAGATTTAGTAGGCTTTGGCCCTCAAAAAATTGGTCCTTTCCTGCCTCTTCCAGACATTCTCAGTTCAAACCCAGAACCAGCAGAACACCCAGGCTTCAGTCCCAGGGTACGCACAGGACTAAGCAGTGGGGGGCTCCCACTTCCAAATCAGGGAGTAGTAAGACTCCCCCCTATGGTACGCTGTCCCACTGACTTAAATTTAAAACTTCCAAGCACTTCTCAGCTGACTGCTCCTTTAGGGGAATGATTGCCCTGCAAGCAAAAAACTGGGAACTCATTACCCAGGACAAATGGGTTTTAAATATAGATGTTCTTCGTTTTCCATTGCTGCAGTCCTTACTATTGGTATAGTCCGCGTCCAGTCGGCCCGAATACCATACCAGAAGGCTAAAGTCTCGGTCAAGTCATGGGGGCGCGTGGCGTCAGCGTCAGTGGTACGCGCATGACGCATGACATATCCCTCATCTTTTTTTTTTTTTGCCGATGCAGAAGCAGTGCAGCAGTGCAGGTAGGTTGGGCTTCTTCTATTTCCGAATATAGTTTTTCACCTAAACAGAGTTAAAATGGTTGGCTTCGAGAACATTTTTTTTTTTTTTTCTTGCCTTGCCTTTTCATTTTTCAGAAAAGAGTGAATAACTGTATTTCTTGTACAGATAGATACCTCATACATACCTTGTGTATATGTTTGTACCTTTGTTTGGGGCCTGAGCCACGGCGTTGCGCATTGCGGCTCTTGTGCTTTAACAAACAAGAATGGAGGGAGGGATAAAGAGACTGTGCCAGGTTAGTGTTTGGGTTGGTGCTATAATTATAAAATGCCGTGCGATGGCCCGCTTCCCGATCCAAGAAGAGCAAGAAAACAGTGAAGCCTGGAAGTTTGGGGGGATGAACGCCAGTCAGGTCGGACGTTAGTTCTTTAGAAAGCTCGAGAGAGCCAGGAGGTTTTTCCGTGGAGAGTCAGGGGCAGAACTTTTACAACTACAGGATGTCTAAGGTGGATCAGGAGGTGCAGGGCAGGCTTCAGGGGGCTGCTGAGGGGGCTTCTTTCTCTCTTCTTGAGCTCTCCTCCCTCTCCCTTCTGTTGCCAAAACTGGTTTTTTGAGGTAGGCCTGGTTCAGTTCAGTAGGGGGGCTCCTCCTAGCATTTGGGGTACTGTGTGCTTAAAACATAATGGCAAAAGATTTGATTGATTTGATTATTATGATTTATGAGTCTCTATGCCCCTCGCCTCTGATAAGAGGCCTAGTGGAACCGAGTTTGATAGTTTTAGAACAGTGTTCAGAGGCTTCAGAGTCTTAGAGTTGCACTTATTATTGATTAGAGCATCCCATTCTTTGATCCTGATTTCTCTCTGATGATTCCAATCCTTTTCTTCTTTCTCTCTTCCATCATTTCATCATCAGGCACTGGGAAGGCCAGGATTAGGAGCACTTAGGATTACTCTGCCAGGATTAAATTGATTCCAGAAGCCCTTTTTGCCCCCTTATGTTGCCCTCCTAGCATAGCCCTGTGTTGAAGAGGTGATGTTTGAATGGAACTTTTGCAGAGGCTTCCCTGTCCCTCTTAATGACTCTTTGCCTCCCGTCTCAAGGTTCTGATTTTTGTTTAAGTCCCTAGAAGTAGGACCCATATTTTATGAGTCCTAGGGGCAAAGGTGTTAAGGCTTCTGTGGTTAAAAATCCTGTTCCAGGGCTTGTGGTTAAAAAATCCTGGCCGGGTTGATAAAGAGGCAAGGCCTTTCAAGTGTGGGGGAAAGAAAGCTAGCCATGAGAGTTTCACAGCCTAAAATATCGCTGGAATTCCTTTCTAAACATGCTAAAAAATGGATTATTATCTTTTTCACAATTATTAAAAGGTGCTGGACTTGGTTCGAAGGTATGAGCAAGTGGGTAGCATTCTTTGCAATCATGTGTTGATGCTGTATGGGTAAGCATTCTTTGCAATGTGGTTTTGATGCTGTACAGGCAGGCTCGAGGGGTGGCTGCTGCTACTGGTTGAAGGATCAAGGCAAGCATTTGAGGTTGGATGATCGTTTATTGGATGATGTTAAGACAAGTGATGTTGTTTTTTGCAGCCTGTTGTGATGTTTTTTAAAGTTAAGGGGGGAGCATGAAATAAAAGAAAATTTTGCAGGTGCAGTTTGCAAGTAGCAAGCATTAATTGATTTTTTGCAGGTGCAGCCATAAGGGGAAGCTTATGTGCTAGGGCCTGGGTCTAGTGGACAGATCCTAGGCGTGTCCCAGGGGGTGGGCCTAGGGGTTCTTTAGGCCTAGGGCAGGGGTTCACCTGGTCAGACTTCAGGGGTTTTCAGGGGTCAGACAACAGACTTGGTGAGGGTAGCAGGGGCAGTAGTTTTCGTAGAACAGTAGAATGACCTGGGGAGGAAGACGCTGTCTTTTCAAAGGGGTGGGATTTAATTACTCAAGACAAATGGGTGTTGGAGATCAATCTTGTTTTTTATTCACTTTCCACAATGTATGGATTTTTTTCACATCACCACGGATTTCCTCCCCCATCACAAAGAAAGGAGGCTCACAAGCAAGTTTCCCCTCCTCTTCCCAAAGAACAGTCCCTCAGTTTACAAGCAAGCCAGTCAGTCTACTTCCCAGGGGGGGCCTGTTTCAGTCCTCTACTGTCAGAGAAGGGGGGAGAGAATTTATGGATTTGTTTTTAGTGGACACTCCTGGAAAGGAGGATTCACAAGTATCAATTTTTCCTCTTTCTCACAACTTTTCTGGATGGCTGGGCAAAGATCACTGGATGGTAACTTTTAGCTTTCAAGGAAAGCTTTGGAAAGTAACTTTAGCCTAACTTTGAGTTTTAAGAATATCTCATACCTTCATGTGCCTATAAGGCTGAGTTGCAGAAGTTTCTTCTGCTGTCTCAGCTGGAAATTCCTTCAGTGGCTCTCTGCTTCAGGCTTCAAGGAATGCCTCTTACTCCCAACAAAGGTTTCACTCTGGCTTCTGATGGTGCTGATTCAAAAAATTCAAGAATTGAAATCTGGAATATGTTATAGCAGTGCTAAGATGCCTAGGGTATTCTGTACAGGGACTAAAGTCCAGAATAGCATCTGTGCAAGACATGTGCTTTCTGGGTGTGAGACTGAATACAGCAGCCCTGAGAGCCTTTTAAAGTCCAAGCAAACAAAAGGTCTGTCATTACTTCACAGCAGTCTGTCATCTTACTTCCCATCACTCAGGACTCCAGTCAAACACAAAGGAGGATCAATCTTTTCATCCATCAACCATCATGGCATCTTGTATTCTGGCCCAAGCAAAGGGTTCATGGTAAATGTATGGACTGGGTGCTGCCAGGATTTGGACACTGCCATCATTCAAATAAATGGCCTTCAAAAAAGAATTCTTGTGCAGGGGACAGGGGGATGTGAATTTGGACACTGTGCTCTGGCGGCAAAGCCAGAGGAAAGTCAGTAAGGCCTTTTTATGTCGTCTCACAACTGCCAACCTCTTTGCTAGACTCCAGTGGGGCCTCAGATTTTAACGACAGAGATTACAGATAACATTGCCTAAGGACATACAGCAGGAAAGCGTCAGCAAGCATTAATGCTCACAGTACCAAGTTTCTTCAGGGCAGGCAGTCAGAACTGTTATGTTCACAACACTGTTAGCATGTCAAGGAGTTACTTCTTCAGAACCAGGCAAAGGGCCACCTAATGTAGCAAACAAATGAGCAATGTGGTAGTGGTTTATGGGAGAGCAAGCTACACACACTCAGCTCTTGCAGGCAAGGGAGCACAGACTTTATGGGAGACCCCTTTGTTACTAAGAACAATTCAGACCATTCTTCAACAGGACTGGAACTTACAGAAATTGTATATGTCGAAATCATGGGGATACAGTGACATAGGGAAACTTCGGATCTCCACTAAATTCACAGCTCCACTAAACCAGCACAAAACTTGGGTGTCACATTTGTTCGCTTCCACTGCTCTGGAAGCTAAAGTATATTTCATAGGGTAGTTTCCAGACACTATGCTATGCCTTTCCACCTCTGCCTCTTCTTCCAAGGTACCAACTAAGCCAGACCACCTCTGATTCTGATGATTCCAGATCCATATAGAAAGGTTCTCTGAGACACTACAACCTACTACAGTCACACGGTCATGGCCTCCGCCTCTCTTGTACTCATATGGGATCTCGTCATCTCGGCCCCGAAGTCATCTGCTCCCTGTCATTCCTCATCTCACTTCATCTAAGGAATCTCGGTCAACTGCTCAGGTCTCTCTTTCAACTTCTTCAGGAAAACAATCTTATATAAGCTGTATTGAAAGAGTTTTGGGAGACAAAATAGAATTTAAATAAATGTGATTTTTAAGCAGAATTTTCAGTTTGGAGAGAGATTTCTGAATAAATGGAAGAGAGATTTTTAATGGAAGTGTGTGGCTCTTCAATATCTTACTGAGTTATTGGACAAAGGTTTGTCCTTCTCTTGCGTGACAAAAGTCATTAGTCCTTCCCTTCCCCACCATGAGGTTTGCAGCACTTCAGCTGTGTCCTCATTTCAAATGTTTTATTAGTTTGACTCTACAACCTTTTCTCAAGTGTTTTCTGCAAAACAAAATGGAAGAATCATAACCGGGTCTTCATCCTGCTAAACCTGCTGCTGGTTGAAATGAACCTGCAGCTTGGGATGTTTTTTGGCACTTGCCTTTCTTACGATACAACATTTTGTCAAGGAAGACTTGCTTAATTCTTCACTTGCATTTTGGTTTTCCATTTTTTGATTTTTCCATTGCCCTGCCAATCTTATCTTTACTTTTACTCTTTTCATTCTCCTTTAGAAAGAAGGTTATTTCGTGCCTCTTTATGCTCTTTACTATTTTAAAAACGTTATTATTTAAAAAGTCTCTACTAGAAAAAGATTTTGCACACTTTAGATGTACACCTTAAGCAGGACAAAAAGATTTTTGCACACTTTGTTTAGAGCATTCTCTTTTTTTATTTGTTTCATAAGGGCAATTTGGTTCCAGGTTAAGCAGGTTTCAGGATTTTGTTGAGTTGCACACTGGCTTTGTTTTTTGTTACAAATCAAGTCTAGGGATATTGGGATTTAGCTTCTATTGCATTTTTGGTCTCCCATCCACTTATTGCTCATCCAGGGGGGATGGCTAAGTTAGAGGTGGGAGCTAAGGGGATTTTTCAGCAACTACTTTTGCTCAGGTGCATAACTTCCTTAATTTTTATCCTGTGTAGGAGCTGGTTTTTGGAGGGCTGTTTTTGCAAGGCATGTTACCTCCATCTACCTTTAGCATTTGCCACACTTTTTTACCACTGTTTTTGGGATTCTATGTTGTGGGCCCTACTTAATGGATTCCCCAGCCTCTTTGGAGCGAGTTGTTTAGTAGTAATAAATGTAGCTGCATTATTCTAAGACAAGAGTCTACTTCCTACTGTAAATAACTCCCTGTTTTTGGACCTGTTGTTTTGGGGTGGTTGTGTTTTGTCCTTTAGTGTGGTATGGTTGTAATATTTGTGTATGTATATGGTCATGCTTATTTTTTTTATGGTGTTATTGATATTGCTGGCAGTTTTTGGTGTGGGGATTTCTGGGGTATGGTACAGGGTTTTCTGACATCTGGGTGGGGTCAGACTGATATGACGCCTAGCACATCGGCGTCAGTCTCCCATCGGTAGATGGGCCGTAGGTCGCGCCCTAGTACTTTCGAAGGATACAGATTTCACTTCCACATGTTACCAACCCCAAACGGTTGGCCAGATCTATCCCCAAACAAGTGAGCAGACGCTCAAAAGCAAGTACTCTCTCTCTTAAGATTAAAGGCTATTCAGACTGTACCAGAAGAGGAAAAGGGACACAGTTTCTACTCGAGACCTTTCCTGGTACCCAGAAAAGACAACTCATGGCGTCCTATTCCGGACCTGTCTATCCTAAACACTTTTTTGGTGATTCCAAAATTCAAGATGCTAACTCTTCACCAGTTGCTTCCCACGATGGGCAAAGATGCCTGGTTGGCAACACTGGATTTAAAGGAAGCCTACCTGCACATCCCAGTCAGGGAATCTTGCAGAAAATACCTGCACTTCAAAGCAGGCTGCATGCACTATCAGTTCTCTGCACTGCCCTTTGGTGTATCTACTGTGCCCAAGGTATTCATAAAGTGCCTAGCTCCAGTCATTGCATTTTGCAGGCAAAGAAACATTCAGATATACCCATACCTGGACGATTGTCTAATTCAGGCAGAAAGCCAGGATATACTTCTGAATCATCTGGCATTTGTACAAAAGGTGTTTACTTGTCTGGGGTACACCATAAACAAAAATAAATCACATCTGGTATTCTGTCAACAAATTATGTTCCTGGGAGCAAGCTTGAACTCAACTTCCCAGATGGCTTTCCTCGCGCCAGAGAAACAAATTCATTTGACAACTTACTTCAAACTAGGGGCCACAAAAACCCTGCTATCTGCAAGGCAAATACTGCAAGCCTTGAGGTCATGGCCTCGTGCATTTTACTAATTCCATATGCAAGACTGCATATGAGGAAACTACAACGGTATCTAAAAAGCCTATGGTGTCAACATTCTCAGGATCTAGAAGCAATGATTCCTCTCATACCTTGCCTACAGTTAGAATTCCTTTGGTGGGCAGAGGCCTGCCACCAAAACAAGGGATTACCATTCACTCTACCCCCTACCGCCCAAACCCTAACAACAGACACATCAGACTATGCATGGGGGGCTCACCTGGCAGGGAAGTGCATTCAGGGCAAATGGAACCCAAGTCAAATGCACCTGCATATCAATCATAAAGAAATGTTAGCTGTACAGAATGCTGTGACAGCCTTCAAGGACCACATTCTTCCAGGACAATTAATGGTAAAGATGGACAACACCACTGTTATGTGGTACATAAACAAGCAGGGGGGAACCCATTCTTAACCCCTCTGCAGACTAGCCATGTTTCTGTGGAACACAGCCTTGAGCTGTCAAGTGCATCTACAGGCTCAATTCCTGCCAGGAAAACTAAATACACTGGCAGATGAACTAAGCATAAATCTCATGGACCCACACAAGTGGAAACTGGAACTAAAGATTTTCAACATGTTGATCAACAAATGGGGAATCCCAGATATAGACCTGTTTGCCCCCCCCCCCAGAACTACCAAATTCTGCACAAGGACTCCCCGCAAACAAGATTGGAAAGTGGATGCTCTGTCCTTTAGCTGGAAAAATCTGTCAGTGTATGCCTTTCCTCCTCTGCCTCTCCTCTCCAGAATAGTACTAAAGATCAAACGGGACAAACCAAGGATGATACTGATTGCACCAGGCTGGCCACGCCAACACTGGTACCCCCTCTTGCTCAGTGTGTCACAGCTGGCCCCAAGGGACCTACCTCAGACCCCTACCCTGCTGTCTCAGCAGGAGAGCCACATTCTGCACCCCCAGCTTCAAACCCTGAACCTGGCAGCCTGGCTAATTACCTAATCTCTCCGTTACCATCCCTCAGTAAACAAGTGTTGAATGTCATTTTGGAGGCAAGGAGGCCTAGTACTAGAACATCTTATGCTGAAAATGGAAAAGATTCTGTGCCTGGAACCAAACTCAAGGGATGGCTACAGCAGCGCTCAATTTACCTCAGATTCTTCAATACTTAACTGAGATGCTTCACAAGGGCCTTTCCTTTTTCCTCCATCAAAATTCATGCCTCAGCCATTTCAGCTCATTACAACAAAGAGCCACCCCTCGTTTCTCACCCACTGCTCAAGCAGTTCCTCAGAGGGGCCAAAAACTTAAGACCACCCAGGAGAGCCCCAACTCCAGCCTGAGACCTTAATGTTGTATTGGAAAAACTCATTCTTCCTCCTTCTGAGCCAGCTGCAACTGCAAATTTAAAATTCCTTTCTTGGGAAACAGCTTTCCTTTTAGCAATCACTTAAGCAAGAAGGGTATCTGAATTACAGGCCCTTATGGCAGTGGAGCCTTTCATCATCTTTCATGCAGGCAGGGTGTCCCTCCGGACCAATCCCTCTTTCATGCCCAAGGTGATATCCAGTGTGGCTGTTAATCAGTCCATTCATTTGCCAACCTTTTTTTCTAATCCATAGAACAAGGGGGAACTGCACTCCTTAGATGTGCACAGACAACTTAGATTTTACTTAGACAAGACTAAACCTCAAAGGAAATCTGAACAACTGCTGGTGGCATTTGGTGCAGGGGCAGAGGGGAAGGCTATTTCAAAGCAAATAATTTCTAAATGGATAGGCCATTCCATTCATTTCTGCTAGAAGCACCATGGAAAACCTATCCCACAGGGGATTAGACCCCATTCAAACAGGGCTGCATCTATTCTTACACGGAAACTCGATCACTCCAAATCAGTCCAACCAAGGAACTTCTCAAATGTACCATTTATTAGACACACAATTCACAATTGTAGACAAGTTGATCTACCTCTACAGCCTTTCTCAGAGGTGTCCCTACCAGTGACATCCTAGAAGTTGCTACTTGGAATTCTGTACATACTTTCACCAAGCATTACCATTTGCCAATTTTATCTAAATCCATGCCACTGCAGTCTTACAGGGCCTTATAGCTGGTCCTAATGCTATCTAAATTCCTCCTCCCATCCTTAGCTTTGGGAATCTACCCAAATGTGATGACTGCAACAGTGAAACACAAAGAACATAGTACAGTTGTGTACACTTACCATAAATGTAGATGTTCGAGTGTATTCACTGTTGCAGTCCTGGTTACCCTCCCTCCAGCCCCCTGTCTTCTTTTGGCTATACCTCTATTCTCCTCTACTATACTTAAAGGCTTTTTGGTGTATTTGCTTTTTTGTTGGAGGTATAACCTTGTACATATATATATTATATATACATATACATACATACATATATATATATATATATATATATATATATATATATATTTAAATTTAATTGCTTCCCATTAAGGGGGGCACCTGACATCTGGGACAAGAAAAATTGATGTAATGGCATCGGCTGCATGCTTTATACCCGTGACTACCTGACGTCACGGAAGGTGAGACAGCAACCGACGCTAGACCTAAGACTTTGATAATCAGGTCAACTGAGGGCTACTGCAAGCAGATAAACCCAGATGTGATGACTGCAACAGTGAATACACTCAAACATCTACATTTATGGTAAGTGTACACAACTGTACTTTACTGGGCAGCACACCTTTCCTCAATTTTTATTTTTTAGGGATTCCTTCATATTCAGGGTGACCTTTTCTTCACCAAAGGACCAGGGATTAGATTGTGTGTACTGATTAGTCAGTGAAATGTTGGGGTTTAACTGATGACATGAGTGACAGCATATGTTGCTGGAGTATTTAGGTCTCCCTGAGTGTCAACCTAGACTTTCATGCGCTTTGTGTTGGCAGTCCTTAAGGAATCTCGCAGGCATCTGTGGCATACAAAAAAATAAAAAAAGCAAAGATGCACTGTTGCCACAAAAGACTTGTGAGAAGCACATTCCTTTCAATATATATTTCTTTTAGGTTCAGCTCCTTTTAGCAACTTCAGTGGTGTCTAGATTCAGCCAGAAATGGTTAAAGATATGGGAAGATTTCAGTGTCTCATAAGAATGAGACCAGGAGAAAATACTTTTTTTTAATCCTGCACCTTAAGTATAAGAAAGACACCTCATTTGTGTAATTTAACCAGATGCTTACTCAAAAAATAGTCAAGAAAACTGTCAGTGCTGTCACCAGTAGAGCGGATTACGGGGAAAAAATGCTTTCGGTTGCTATGAAGCCCTTGTGTCAGTCTGATATATGGATGCCCAAACGACGTTGTCTGGTTTTGCTGTAGGCATGAGTAACTCAATGTTTCTTCATTCTCTGGAGTACTTTTATGGCGTCATTGCCTTATTTACTCTCCATTACATTTTTAGTCCATGAGGAAGGAAGCCACTGCCACGCTGAAGAAATTGGCACTTAAAAGAACGGGCAATAAAAGCTGAGTGCGTGTGAATTTTTTCTCCTCCAGTCCCACAGTCATCCATCTCTTAAAGTGTCTAAAACCACCAGAAGGGCAAGGAGGTGAGAACTGGTGATTACAGCTGTCATCCTTTGAAATGTACACACCAACTCTCACCCCTATGGTGTTCTGGTGGGTGCACCACAGCACAGCTTGCAGTACCATCCTTTTGATATGTGTGCTTTCATACACACCAGTGTCCCACTACATTGCATATGCTGCTTACTGAAGTAAAATGTCTGCCTTAGTCCTTCATGATACTTGCAACAGCAGTCAGTCTTAGCCAATTGTCAGTGCTGAAGTGAACCAGAACACCTCCCTCTCCTAGGGATAGATGAACTAACCTCAGCCACTCACTGTCCCCCATGACTACACTTTACTCCTACGTGACGTGGAGCTGGGGTGTGCATGAGTTTGTTTTACTCAAAGTCCCAGTTTGTTAAAACCAGAAAGTTCCACATGAGAGCTGGCTTTTTAAAAAGTATTAGACTCACTGACAACAGACTAAGCAAATCAAGCACCAGCAGCCTCAGACCAAGAAAGGTCTCCTTCCTCAGCAGAAGAAAAATTTTGTCTGTAAAATCACAGGACTAATGGTACACTGCACGACTGTGGTGTCTTACAGGAAGTGTCTAATGAAATGTTTCCTTTAGTAAGAAAAAAAAGAGCAGATCATTATGTCACACAGTTGGTTGCAGCAGCTGATTGCACATTGGGACACCTTTTGCCCAGACCACTAACTGATGTGCCTGAATTCCCTCTTCTAAGAAGACAGCTGCTACATGTCATTTATGAAGCATTTCTTCTTTTTTGAAATGGAGGCTATAGCGTTGGTGCTCAGAGATCAGAAAGGCTGATTTTATTCTTCATGCATTTTTAGGACAGAAATACACAAGAAACCAACATCCTTTTGTGTGCATAAGCTCATTTAGCACATAAAAGTTCTTTGTGCTTGATTACTTCATAAAGAACTTCATGTTACATACATAAGAAATTCAGAATGTTCACGGTGCAGTTATTGCTCCTTTTTCTTGAACTGGAAAGGTGATTTTGCTCCTTGCAATTGTAGGATAGATACATGCATGCTCTTGCAAATTTATCAGGCATCCATAAGGATTCTATGATTCCAGATAAGAATGTGTTAAAGTCTTACTCTTTTGTGTGTGCTTAGTACTGGAAGTGTTCCTTTGTATCTGAACTGGTTTTATTAGGTCAGTCTCAAATTGTTGTCATGCTGTCAGTTGTTTCCATAGGATTTATTCCAAACTTGATCAAAGGCAATATTTTCCTGTACCCAGATAGTATCTAATCTTTTCTCCTCATTTCTGAAGGATGTCCGATGCGGCCATATTTGCAGCCATAGACTTTTAAGACTTATAGGTTTCATGACATCTTCACTTTTATCCTTCCTCAATAAGGCTGTATATCAATCAGCTGCAGTGGCTACTTGGCTACAAGAGGAATCAGCATTTCAAGTTGCTTAGCTAATTCGATTTAGGTATCTTCCAAGATGCAGTAACAATGACTTCAGTCATTCGGCTCTGTTTTTTCTTTGTTCAGCATTCAGTACTGCATACAGCTGACCATAGAAAATTGAGCTTTGTCCATAGAGTATGCTTAAATGAAATACAAATTCCAGACACTTCAGCCTTAAGAAAGATGCATCTCCATGCAAAAGTCAAAGAAGTAAAGGCAGTCTATATGGATCTAGTAGCCTTTCTCCTCTTCTGAGGGAAGGCACTGCCATGCTTTATGAAAGCAATTAGCTTGCAGGTGCAGACATTTAATCATGAGAGGTCTGCACAGTGTGTACTGAGTAACCTCTACAAGGTGCAATGTCATTAACTTTTATAGGGCATTGGTAATCAGTTCAGTGAAATAAAAAGTAAAGTAAGAAATTAAGTTTAAAATTAAGGGAAGTGAATCGTTATACAGGTTTTTGTTTCCCCAGCAGCCCAAGTACTTATATGCATTAAGTGTAACGGTGCACATTTTAGGATAGATAGCCAGTGTATTTTTTCTTAAGGTTAAAAAAGTTAATGCTTACTGAGTGCATGCAAATTGTTTCTCACATCTTTGAGAACAGAGATGAAAACAGATAGCTGTCTGTGTAAGTAGGAATACAGGCTATAACATAAGGGATAGTATGTTTAACTTTAATTTTAGAATAACACAGACTAACCACAAACTGATATAAAAAGCCAGATAGAAGACAGTAAGATCCGCAACCGATTTATTGATTGAGCGCTTTTGTCTCACAGTAGAAACTTGGTCAGAATACCATTGTAACAAAAACCTCATCTTTTATAAATTGTCTTAATCACATAAAATGACATCACTTCCTATATACAAAAAGTGAATTCATACATAAATACAAATAACTACTTAAAATTGTTACATGACATCATCCTGTATAAAACACTTACTTATAAAATTCTGCTTTACGTTTTAAAATAGAACTAATAGAGATTGCACTGTTAAGTCCTGGTGCCTCAGAGGCATTACTTCTCATTTGCCATCTGAGCTCCTTCAGTTCTAGATATTCATTCAGGGGTCCCCCCTCTCACCCAAAGTGACTTGCTCAATGACAGTGAACCTGAAACTGTGTCCTGGATGCAAGCCAATATGTGCAGCTAGGGCATTTTTTGTTTCATTCCTACCAATGTCATAATAATGTTAGTAGATTCTAGATGTTCTTCGTGTTTCACTTTTGCAGTCATCACATTTGTGTTATATGCCTGCAGGTAGCCCTCAGTCGGCCCAAATACCAGAGTCTTGGGATTTCTGCATCGGATGCTGTCGCCTCTTCCATGACATCAGGTTGTCAGGGGTATAAAACATGCAGCCAACGCCATTACATCAGTCTTTCTTGCCACGCAGGAGCCTGAAGCAGAAGCAGTTCACAAGTGCCGGTTGGCCGCTACCTGAAATTTTCGTTTTTCAAGTTTCAAACCTGTAGTCTTCCAAAGCTAAGTACCCCGTTGGGGATTCTTTTTCCTTGCTCTAACCGATGTCAGAAAAAGTTAACAATTGTCTTGCCTGTGGAAAGCGAAAGCAAATGCCTCACAGAGATTTTCGTTCTTACTGTGTCATTTGTTTAGACCCAGACCACGACGTTCCTCGCTGTCGGTTTTGTGCCTTCTTCAACGCCCAAACTATTCGTCGTCTGGCTGTCTTTGTCACTAAATTATTTCGGTCTCGTTCTCCGTATTTCAAAATGGCTTTGTTAAGCCATCCGACTGCCGATCTTCTTAAAAAACGTAAGGATAAAGACAGAGACAGACCGCATAGGTCCAAAACTGCCGACGATGCTTCCGTTAAGCTAGTCACCAGTCCACCGTTACTCAGTGAGGAGCTTTCACAGCCCCTGATACCCACTTCTACAGATTCGCAGGCCTCTACTGAGACCCATTCGGAGTCCGGTAGGCCGTGAGATGCTTCTTCGACTATGGAACCTGCGGACGTCTCTACCTTGGATAGGTCTGGAGCCGCTGTGCAGGCACTGGCTTCTGAGGGTGTATTCAGACTTTCCGATGTTCGTATTAAACTGCCTACTTTGTTTTTGACTAAAACTACCGAATTTCTCAGGCCCAGAGTTCACACTACGCCTAGGAAACCGACGACCAAAGCGCATTCTCAAGCTACCATGCCTCAGAAACAAATGCTTATAATGGCTGAAGACCTTATTACTTTAATTAGGGGAAGCCAGCCTTCCCCCTCTAAAAGACAAAGTATTGATTTTCCTTCTGATTCCACAGACCATAAGTCTGATGACTCTGACCCCTCTGATTGCCAGGACATACCCTTATCCACCTTTGAGGACTCAGATGCAGAGGATTCCATTCCCTCTGCCTCCCCTCCAGAGGATTTTTTTTTCGGTGAAACCTTGCATATACCGTAAGAGAGCATTTCCGTTGGGAATGCCAGGACTACCCTCAGTCCAAAAAGAGGCTCAGGGAATTTTTAGACTTGCCTCAGCACAGGCCTCTAGCTGTACTCCCTGTCCTGGTATTGTAGATGATGTCTTCATGGAATCCAGTCTTACCCCTGATACTTTACCTCCAGCTCATAGAAAGCCTGACAGGTACTACAGAGTACCTGACTCTCACAAATTTCTCTTTAAAAATCCTACTGCAGATCCAGAGACCGTTTCCCAGGGACCTAAAGGTTTTAAGGCTACTACAGCCAAAAACCTTACCCCTTCGGACAGGGATTCTAGGGCTTTAGACAGATGGGGTAAGAAGGTATATACCTCTGCAACTCTTGCCATTAGGGCTTTAAATTGCCAGTTTCACATGTTGAAGTACCAGCAGCATATTATAGAACAAATTAAACAAAAAATGTTGTCGATTCCTGATAGTGCAGAAAAAAAGAAATTTACAAGAATTAATACATTCTGCAAACCAAGTTGGTAAACATACTTTGCAGTGTGGTTTTGATGCCTTAGAAGCATCTTGGGCTGCTGTCACTAGGTCTGTTCTGAGAAGGTATGCTTGGCTGTAGGAACAAATCTTGCCAGACCATGTCAAAGCAAAATTACTAGATGCTCCTTTAAACCAGGAATGTTTGTTTGGCACAAAAGCAGAAGAAGTTCTTAAAAAGATGGAGGAAAAAGCTAAATCTATGGAAACTGTTAAAAGATTTCTTGCAGGTACAGCCACCTAGATTCAGTAGGCATTGGCCTTCAAAACACTGGTCCTTTCCAGTCCCTCCCAGGCCTTCTCAGTCCAAACCCAGGGGCAACAGACCGCAAAGACTACAGTCTCAGGGTATGCACAGATCTAAACAATGGAGTGCTCCCACCTCAAAAACAGGGAGTGGTAAACCCCCCTCTTATGGAAAAAGTTCACAATGACTTGTCCTTCATCCTTTCCAGCCATGCCCAAGTACTTGTACCCCTAGGAGGAAAACTCGCCCTGCATGCAAAAAGCTAAGAATATATTACCCAGGATCGATGGGTCTTAAACATTGTATCCCAGGGATACAGATTCTACTTACACTCACTGCCAACACCAAGCGGATTGCCAGACCTTCCTCCAAACCAGTGGGAAGAGGCCCAAAAGCAAGCATTTTCTCTTCTCAGTATCATGGCCATTCAACCTGTTCCAACAGAGCAAAGGGGTCAGGGTTTCTACTCCAGACTGTTTCTGGTGCCCAGAAAAGAGAACTCTTGGCGCCCTATTCTGGATCTGTCAATTCTCAACACCTTCCTGGTGGTACCAAAGTTCAAAATGCTTACACTCCAACAGCTGCTTCCTATGCTAGCCAAGGACACCTGGCTGGTCACCCTAGACTTAAAAGAAGCTTATCTACACATCCCCATAAGGGAATCTTGCAGGAAATATCTATGTTTCAGGGCAGGTTCTATGCACTGTCAGTTTTCTGCACTTCCCTTTGGCTTATCTACTGTGCCCAGGGTATTCACAAAGTGCCTGGCTCCAGCCATTGCATGCTGCAGGCAGAGAAACATTCAAATTTACCCATACTTGGATGATTGCCTGATTCAGGCAAACAGTCAGGAATTGCTGCTTCAGCACCTGACATTTGTAAAGAGACTCCTAACTTCTATGGGGTATACCATCAACGAAAAGAAGTCTCATCTGGTACCCAGCCAAAAAATTGTATTCCTGGGAGCAAGCTTGAACACAACTTCCCAGATGGCATTCCTCACTCCAGAAAAGCAGGTTTATTTGACAAATTACTTCAAACTACTGGCCACCCAAACCCAGCTATCTGCAAGGAAAATACTGCAAGCCCCGGGGTTCATGGCCTCATGCATTCCCCTAATTCCATATGCAAAACTGGATATGAAGAAACTTCAATGGTACTTAAAAAGTCTCTGGTGTCAACATTCTCAGGACCTGGAAACAGTGATTCCCATCATTCCTTGCCTAAGCACAGAGTTCCTTTGGTGGCCAGAGGCCTGCAACCACAACAAGGGACTCCCTTTCATTCAACCCCCCCCCTCCCCCGCCGTCCAAACCCTGACAATAGACGCATCAGACTATGCATGGGGGGCTCACATGGCAGGCAAATGCATTCAAGGCAAATGGTGCCCAGGACAAATGCGCCTGCATATCAGTCAAAAAGAAATGTTAGCTGTACAGAATGCACTGACAGCTTTGAAATACCTTATTCTTCCAGGACAACTCTTGATAAAGACAGACACCACAAGTTATGTGGTACATAAACAAGCAGGGGGGAACTCATTCCTACCCACTCTGCAGGTTAGCCATGGTTATGTGGAACACAGCCTTGAGCAACCAAGTGCACCTGCAAGCTCAATTCCTGTCAGGCAAACAAAACTCACTGGCGGACGACTTAAGCAGAAATCTAATGGACCTACACAAGTGGAAACTGGAACCCAGCTCATTCATACTTCTAATCCACAGGTGTGGGACAGCAGAGGTGGACCTCTTTTTCCCCCCTAAACCATCAATTGAGCAAATTTTGCACCAGAACTCCCCACAGCCAGGCATGGAATGTGGATGCCCTGTCTTTTACAAAGGAAAACCTCTCAATCTATGCCTTTCCCCCCTCTGCCCCTCCTTTCGAAAGTGCTACTTAAGATCAAACAGGACAGGCCAACGACCATCCTTATTGCACCAGACTGGCCACGCCAGCACTGGTACCCACTTTTACACAGTCTGACAACAGTACCACCCTGGCACCTGCATCAGACCCCCTCTGTGCTGTCCCAGCAGGAGGGCCAGCTTTTGCATCCTCAGCTGCAAACCCTGAACCTAGCAGCCTGGCTTATTCCCTGAATACTTGGTCAGCAACCCTCAGCAAACAGGTGCTGGATGTCATCCTTGAGGCCAGGAAACCTAGTACTAGGAAATCCTATTCTGAAAAATGGAAAAGATACTGTTCTTGGAGCCAGTCTCAGGGAAAGGGCACGGCCGTGCTCTCCTTACCTCAAATCCTAGATTATCTAGCAGAGCTGCTCTACAAAGGCCTATCCTTTTCATCAGTTAAGATTCATGCCTCTGCCGTCTCAGCTCATTACAATACTGAACCACTCCTTTTCACTCACCCTCTGGTCAAACAGTTCCTGAGAGGAGCTAACAATTTAAGACCCCCAAGGTGAGCTCCCACTCCTGCCTGGGACCTTAACCTTGTTCTAGAGAAGCTCACGCTTCCCTCTTTTGAGCCTGCTGCTACAACAGAGTTAAAATTCCTCTCTTGTAAAACAGCTTTACTTCTAGCCATCACTTCTGCTAGAAGAGTGTCTGAGTTACAGGCACTTATGGCTGTGGAACCCTTCATTATCTTCCATGTGGACAGGGTATCTCTAAAGACTAACCCATCATTTATGCCCAAGGTGGTATCCAGTGTGGCTTTAAACCAATCCATCCATTTACCTACCATTTTTCTTGATCCTCGGAATAAAGGGGAAAGGATCCTGCACTCATTGGACATGCACAGACAGCTTAGGTTCTACCCTGACAGGACTAAACCTTTCAGAAAATCTGACCAGCTGCTAGTCAGCTTTGCTGCAGGGTCAGAAGGCAAGGCAATTTCAAAGCAAACCATCTGCAAATGGATAGCACACTGCATCCATTTCTGCTACAGACACCATGGAAAACGTACCCCACAGGGGATCAGAACCCATTCCACTAGGGCTACCTCAACCTCTGCAGCATTTCTCAGGGGATTCCCTAACAGGGACATCCTGGAAGCTGCAACCTGGAGTTCAGTACACACCTTCACCAAGCATTGTTACTTGCCTATCATTTCTAAATCCAGAGCTGGATTTGCTACAGCAGTCTTACAAGGCCTGCTAGCCAGCCCTAATACTTCTTGACTGCCTCCTCCCTTCCTCAGCTTTGGGAATCAACCCAAATGTGATGACTGCAACAGTGAAATATGAAGAACATAGTACAGATGTTCTTCGTGTTTCACTGTTGCAGTCATCACATTTGAGTTATCTGCTTGCAGTAGCCTTCAGTCAGCCTTATTATCAAAGTCTTGGGTCCTGCTTCGGTTGCTGTCGCATCTTCCGTGACGTCAGGTAGTCAGGGGTATAAAGCATGCAGCCAACGCCATTACATCAGTCTTTCTTGCCGTGTGGTGCCCGAAGCAGTTTGCAAGTGCTGGCCGGCCGACTCCAGAAATTTTCGTTTTTGAGCTTCAGAACTGAAGTCTTCAACTAAAGCTAAGTACCCTGTTGGGGAAACTTTTTCTTGCTCTAAACCGATGTCAGTAAAAGTCAGTAATTGTATTTCTTGTGGAAAGCAAATACCTCATAAAGATTTTCATTCGTACTGTATTCCTTGCCTAGGTTCTGACCACGACATACCTCACTGTCGGTTTTGTGCCTTATTTAAACCACAAACTATTCGTCGTCTGTATATTTTCGCTTCTAAATATTTTGGTACTCAGTTCAGTTATCCACATATGTCTTCGGTAAGCCCCCCAACTACCGACATTCCAAAAAAACGCAAAGATAAAGACAGAGACAGGCCACCAAGGTCCAAAGCTGCCAACGACGCTTCTCCTAAGCTAGTCGCCAGTTCACCGGTACTCAGTGAAGTGCTTTCGCAGCCCATGATGCCCGCTACTTCAGATTCGCAGGCCTCTACTGAGACCCATTCGGAGTCCAGTACTCCACGAGATGCTTCAGCTGTTTCTTTTTAAAAATTCTAGTGCGGATCCTCAGACCATTTCATAGGGACCCAAGTGCAAGAAGGCTACTACTGCCAAAAATCCTTCCCCGTCTGATAGAAATTCCAGGGCCCTGGATAGATGGGGTAAGAAGGTATACACCTCTGCAACCTTGGCCATCAGGGCCTTAAATTGCCAGTTTCATATGTTAAAAGTATCAGCAGTATATTAATTGGATTGCTTAAACAAAAAATTATGTTGATTCCTGATTGTGCTGAAAATAAGAATTTACAGGATTTAATGCATTCTGCTGAACAGGTTGGAAAACATACTTTGCAATGTGGTTTTGATTCACTAGAGGCATCTTGCAGGGCTGCTGTCACCGGGTCTGTACTTAGAAGGCATGCTCGGCTTAAGGAGCAATCTTTGTCAGACCATGTTAAAACTAAATTGCTGGATGCTCCCTTAAATCAGGACCGCCTGTTTGACAACAAAGCAAAAGAAGGAAAAAGCTAAATCTATGCAAACTGTTAAAGATTTCTTACAAGTGCAGCCTCCAAGATTTATTAGGCATTGGCCCTCAGAAAATTGGTCCTTTCCTGCTTCTTCCAGGCCTTCTCAGTTCAAACCCAGAACCAGCAGAACAACCAGGCTTCAGTCCCAGGGTATGCACAGGACTAAGCATTGGGGGGCTCCCACTTCCAAATCAGGGAGTAGTAAGACTCCCACCCTATGGTAAGCTGTCTCAATGACTTAACTTTAAAACTTCCAAGCACTTCTCAAATGACTGCTCCTTTAGGGGGAAAGATTGCTCTGCAAGCAAAAAAATGGGACCTCATTACCCAGGACAAATGGGTTTTTAAACATAGTTTCCCAAGGATACAGATTTCACTTCAACACATTACCAACCCCAAGCGGTTGGCCAGATCTACCCCCAAATCAGTGGGCAGAGGCTCAAAAGCAAGTATCTCTCTTAAGATTAGAAGCTATTCAGACTGTACCAGAAGAGGAAAAGGGACAAGGTTTCTACTCAAGACTTTTCCTGGTACCCAGAAAAGACAACTCATGGTGCCCTATCCTGGACCTTTCTGTCCTAAACACCTTTTTGGTGATTCCAAAATTCAAGATGCTAACTCTTCACCAGTTGCTTCCCATGATAGGCAAAGATGCCTGGTTGGCAACACTGGATTTAAAGGAAGCCTACCTGCATATCCCAATCAGGGAATCTTGCAGAAGATACCTACGCTTCAAAGCAGGCTGCATGCACTATCAGTTCTCTGTACTGCCCATTGGCTTATCTACTGCGCCCAGGGTATTCACAAAGTGCCTAGCTCCAGTCATTGCATTTTGCTGGAAAAGAAATATTCAAATATACCCATACCTGGACGATTGTCTAATTCAGGCAGAAAGCCAGGACATACTTTTGAGTCATCTGGCATTTGTACAAAAGGTGCTAACTTGTCTGGGGTACACCGAAAAGAAGTCACAGCTGGTGCCCTGTCAACAGATTATATTCCTGGGAGCAAGCTTGAACACAACTTCCCAGATGGCTTTCCTCACGCCGAGAAACAAATTCATCTGACAACTTACTTTAAACTAGTGGCCACAAAAACTCTGCTATCTGCAAGGCAAATACTGCAAGCCTTGTCGTTCATGGCCTCGTGCATTCTACTAATTCCATATGCAAGACTGCATGTGAGGAAACTGCAGTGGTATCTAAAAAGCCTATGGTATCGACATTCTCAGGATCTAGAAGCAATGATCCCTATCATACCTTGCCTACGGTTAGAATTCCTTTGGTGGGCAGAGGCCCGCTCCCAAAACAAGGGACTACCATTCACTCTACCCCCTGCCACCCAAACCCTAACAGCAGACACATCAGACTATGCATGTGGGTCTCACATGGCAGGGACATGCATTCAGGGCAAATGGAACCCAAGTCAAATGCACCTGCATATCAGTCAGAAAGAAATGTTAGCTGTACAGAATGCTCTGACAGCCTTCAAGGACCACATTCTTCCAGGACAATTAATGGTAAGGATGAACAACACCACTGTTATGTGGTACATAAACAAGCAGAGTGGGTACCCATTCCTACCCCCTCTGCAGACTAGCCATGGCTCTGTGGAACACAGCGTTGAGCTACCAATTGCATCTACAGGCTCAGTTCCTGCCAGGAAAACTAAATACACTGGCAGATGAACTAAGCAGAAATCTAATGCACCCACACGAGTGGAAACTGGAACCAAAGACTTTCAACATGCTGATAAACAAATGGGGGACACCAGATATAGACCTGTTTGCCTCCCCACAGAACTACCAATTGGACAATTTCTGCACAAGGACTCCCCACAAACAAACTTGGAAAGTGGATGCTCTGTCCTTCAGCTGGAAAAATCTATCAGTTTATGCCTTTCCTTCTCTACCTCTCCTCTCCAAAGTACTATTAAAGATCAAACAGGACAAACCAAGGACGATACTGTTTGCACCAGACTGGCCAGGCCAACACTGGTACCCCCCTCTTGCGCAGTGTCACAGCTAGCCCCATGGCACCTACCTCAGACCCCCTACCCTGCTGTCACAGCAGGGGAGCCAGATTCTGCACCCCATCTTCAAACCCTGAACCGGGAAGCCTTGCTAATTACCTAATTTCTCCGTTACCATCCCTCAGTAAACAAGTGTTGGATGTCATTTTGTAGGCAAGGAAGCCTAGTACTAGAAAATCTTATGCTGAAAAATGGAAAAGGTTCTGTGCCTGGAACCAAACTCAAGGGATGGCTACAGCAGCACCCAATTTACCTCAGATTTTTCAATACTTAACTAAGATGCTTCACAAGGGCCTTTCCTTTTCCTCCATCAAAATTCTTGCCTCAGCCATTTCAGCTCATTACAACACTGAACCACCCCTCTTTCCTCATCCACTGCTCAAGCAGTTCCTCAGAGGGGCCAAAAACTTAAGATCACCCAGAAGAGCCCCAACTCCAGCCTGGCACCATAACTTTGTATTAGAAAAACTCACTCTGCCTCCTTTTGAGCCAGCTGCAACTGCAGAATTAAAATTCCTTTCTTAGAAAACAGCTTTCCTTTTAGCAATTACTTCAGCAAGAAGGGTATCTGAATTACTGGCCCTTATGGCAGTGGAGCCTTTGATCATCTTTCATGCGGACAGGGTGTCCCTCATTACCAATCGCTCCTTCATGCCCAAGGTGGTATCCAGTGTGGCTCTTAATCAATCCATTCATTTGCCAACCTTCTTTTCTAATCCACAGAATAATGGGGAACAGATACTGCACTCCTTAGATGTGCACAGACAACTTAGATTTTACTTGGACAGGACTAAACCTCAAAGGAAATCTGAACATCTGCTGGTGGCATTTGCTTCAGGGGCAGAGGGGAAGGCTATTTCAAAGCAAACCATTTCTAAATGGATAGGCCATTGCATTCATTTCTGCTATAAGCACCATGGAAAACCTATCCCACAGGGGATTAGACCCCATTCGACCAGGGCTGCATCTACCTCTACAGCCTTTCTCAGGGGTGTCCCTACCAGAGACATCCTAGAAGCTGATACCTGGAGTTCTGTACATACCTTCACAAAGCATTGCCATTTGCCAATTTTCTCTAAATCCAGAGCTGGCTTTGCCACTGCAGTCTTTCAGGGCCTTATAGCTGGTCCTAATGCTATCTAAATTCCTCCTCCCATCCTTAGCTTTGGGAATCTACCCAAATGTGATGACTGCAACAGTGAGACACAAAGAACATAGTACAGTTGTGTACACTTACCATAAATGTAGATGTTCGAGTGTATTCACTGTTGCAGTCCTGGTTACCCTCCCTCCAGCCCCCTGTCTTCTTTTGGCTATACCTCTATTCTCCTCTACTATACTTAAAGGCTTTTTGGTGTATTTGCTTTTTTGTTGGAGGTATAACCTTGTACATATATATATATATATTTAAATTTAAATTTAATCGCTTCCCATTAAGGGGGGCACCTGACATCTGGGACAAGAAAAATTGATGTAATGGCATCGGCTGCATGCTTTATACCCGTGACTACCTGACGTCACGGAAGGTGAGACAGCAATCGACGCTGGACCTAAGACTTTGATAATCAGGTCAACTGAGGGCTACTGCAAGCAGATAAACCCAGATGTGATGACTGCAACAGTGAATACACTCAAACATCTACATTTATGGTAAGTGTACACAACTGTACATTACTGGGCAAGCACACCTTTCCTCAATTTTTATTTTTTAGGGATTCCTTCATATTCAGGGTGACCTTTTCTTCACCAAAGGACCAGGGATTAGATTGTGTGTACTGATTAGTCAGTGAAATGTTGGGGTTTAACTGATGACATGAGTGACAGCATATGTTGCTGGAGTATTTAGGTCTCCCTGAGTGTCAACCTAGACTTTCATGCGCTTTGTGTTGGCAGTCCTTAAGGAATCTCGCAGGCATCTGTGGCATACAAAAAAATAAAAAAAGCAAAGATGCACTGTTGCCACAAAAGACTTGTGAGAAGCACATTCCTTTCAATATATATTTCTTTTAGGTTCAGCTCCTTTTAGCAACTTCAGTGGTGTCTAGATTCAGCCAGAAATGGTTAAAGATATGGGAAGATTTCAGTGTCTCATAAGAATGAGACCAGGAGAAAATACTTTTTTTTAATCCTGCACCTTAAGTATAAGAAAGACACCTCATTTGTGTAATTTAACCAGATACAGTTCCTGCTTACTCAAAAAATAGTCAAGAAAAATGTCAGTGCTGTCACCAGTAGAGTGGATTACGGGGAAAAAATGCTTTCGGTTGCTATGAAGCCCTTGTGTCAGTCTGATATATGGATGCCCAAACGACGTTGTCTGGTTTTGCTGTAGGCATGAGTAACTCAATGTTTCTTCATTCTCTGGAGTACTTTTATGGCGTCATTGCCTTATTTACTCTCCATTACATTTTTAGTCCATGAGGAAGGAAGCCACTGCCACGCTGAAGAAATTGGCACTTAAAAGAACGGGCAATAAAAGCTGAGTGCGTGTGAATTTTTTCTCCTCCAGTCCCACAGTCATCCATCTCTTAAAGTGTCTGAAACCACCAGAAGGGCAAGGAGGTGAGAACTGGTGATTACAGCTGTCATCCTTTGAAATGTACACACCAACTCTCACCCCTATGGTGTTCTGGTGGGTGCACCACAGCACAGCTTGCAGTACCATCCTTTTGATATGTGTGCTTTCATACACACCAGTGTCCCGCTACATTGCATATGCTGCTTACTGAAGTAAAATGTCTGCCTTAGTCCTTCATGATACTTGCAACAGCAGTCAGTCTTAGCCAATTGTCAGTGCTGAAGTGAACCAGAGCACCTCCCTCTCCTAGGGATAGATGAACTAACCTCAGCCACTCACTGTCCCCCATGACTACACTTTACTCCTACGTGACGTGGAGCTGGGGTGTGCATGAGTTTGTTTTACTCAAAGTCCCAGTTTGTTAAAACCAGAAAGTTCCACATGAGAGCTGGCTTTTTAAAAAGTATTAGACTCACTGACAACAGACTAAGCAAATCAAGCACCAGCAGCCTCAGACCAAGAAAGGTCTCCTTCCTCAGCAGAAGAAAAATTTTGTCTGTAAAATCACAGGACTAATGGTACACTGCACAACTGTGGTGTCTTACAGGAAGTGTCTAATGAAATGTTTCCTTTAGTAAGAAAAAAAAGAGCAGATCATTATGTCACACAGTTGGGTGCAGCAGCTGATTGCACATTGGGACACCTTTTGCCCAGACCACTAACTGATGTGCCTGAATTCCCTCTTCTAAGAAGACAGCTGCTACATGTCATTTATGAAGCATTTCTTCTTTTTTGAAATGGAGGCTATAGCGTTGGTGCTCAGAGATCAGAAAGGCTGATTTTATTCTTCATGCATTTCTAGGACAGAAATACACAAGAAACCAACATCCTTTTGTGTGCATAAGCTCATTTAGCACATAAAAGTTCTTTATGTGCTTGATTACTTCATAAAGAACTTCATGTTACATACATAAGAAATTCAGAATGTTCACGGTGCAGTTATTGCTCCTTTTTCTTGAACTGGAAAGGTGATTTTGCTCCTTGCAATTGTAGGATAGATACATGCATGCTCTTGCAAATTTATCAGGCATCCATAAGGATTCTATGATTCCAGATAAGAATGTGTTAAAGTCTTACTCTTTTGTGTGTGCTTAGTACTGGAAGTGTTCCTTTGTATCTGAACTGGTTTTATTAGGTCAGTCTCAAATTGTTGTCATGCTGTCAGTTGTTTTCATAGGATTTATTCCAAACTTGATCAAAGGCAATATTTTCCTGTACCCAGATAGTATCTAATCTTTTCTCCTCATTTCTGCAGGATGTCCGATGCGGCCATATTTGCAGCCATAGACTTTTAAGATTTATAGGTTTCATGACATCTTCACTTTTATCCTTCCTCAATAAGGCTGTATATCAATCAGCTGCAGTGGCTACTTGGCTACAAGAGGAATCAGCATTTCAAGTTGCTTAGCTAATTTGATTTAGGTATCTTCCAAGATGCAGTAACAATGACTTCAGTCATTCGGCTCTGTTTTTTCTTTGTTCAGCATTCAGTACTGCATACAGCTGACCATAGAAAATTGAGCTTTGTCCATAGAGTATGCTTAAATGAAATACAAATTCCAGACACTTCAGCCTTAAGAAAGATGCATCTCCATGCAAAAGTCAAAGAAGTAAAGGCAGTCTATATGGATCTAGTAGCCTTTCTCCTCTTCTGAGGGAAGGCACTGCCATGCTTTATGAAAGCAATTAGCTTGCAGGTGCAGACATTTAATCATGAGAGGTCTGCACAGTGTGTACTGAGTAACCTCTACAAGGTGCAATGTCATTAACTTTTATAGGGCATTGGTAATCAGTTCAGTAAAATAAAAAGTAAAGTAAGAAATTAAGTTTAAAATTAAGGGAAGTGAATCGTTATACAGGTTTTTGTTTCCCCAGCAGCCCAAGTACTTATATGCATTAAGTGTAACGGTGCACATTTTAGGATAGATAGCCAGTGTATTTTTTCTTAAGGTTAAAAAAGTTAATGCTTACTGAGTGCATGCAAATTGTTTCTCACATCTGTGAGAACAGAGATGAAAACAGATAGCTGTCTGTGTAAGTAGGAATACAGGCTATAACATAAGGGGTAGTATGTTTAACTTTAATTTTAGAATAACACAGACTAACCACAAACTGATATAAAAAGCCAGCTAGAAGACAGTAAGATCCGCAACCGATTTATTGATTGAGCGCTTTTGTCTCACAGTAGAAACTTGGTCAGAATACCATTGTAACAAAAACCTCATCTTTTATAAATTGTCTTAATCACATAAAATTACATCACTTCCTATATACAAAAAGTGAATTCATACATAAATACAAATAATTACTTAAAATTGTTACATGACATCATCCTGTATAAAACACTTACTTATAAAATTCTGCTTTACGTTTTAAAATAGAACTAATAGAGATTGCACTAAGTCCTGGTGCCTCAGAGGCATTACTTCTCATTTGCCATCTGAGCTCCTTCAGTTCTAGATATTCATTCAGGGGTCCCCCCTCTCACCCAAAGTGACTTGCTCAATGACAGTGAACCTGAAACTGTGTCCTGGATGCAAGCCAATATGTGCAGCTAGGGCATTTTTTGTTTCATTCCTACCAATGTCATAATAATGTTAGTAGATTCTAGATGTTCTTCGTGTTTCACTTTTGCAGTCATCACATTTGTGTTATATGCCTGCAGGTAGCCCTCAGTCAGCCCAAATACCAGAGTCTTGGGATTTCTGCATCGGATGCTGTCGCCTCTTCCATGACATCAGGTTGTCAGGGGTATAAAACATGCAGCCAACGCCATTACATCAGTCTTTCTTGCCATGCAGGAGCCTGAAGCAGAAGCAGTTCACAAGTGCCGGTTGGCCGCTACCTGAAATTTTCGTTTTTCAAGTTTCAAACCTGTAGTCTTCTAAAGCTAAGTACCCCGTTGGGGATTCTTTTTCCTTGCTCTAACCGATGTCAGAAAAAGTTAACAATTGTCTTGCCTGTGGAAAGCGAAAGCAAATGCCTCACAGAGATTTTCATTCTTACTGTGTCATTTGTTTAGACCCAGACCACGACGTTCCTCGCTGTCGGTTTTGTGCCTTCTTCAACGCCCAAACTATTCGTCGTCTGGCTGTCTTTGTCACTAAATTATTTCGGTCTCGTTCTCCGTATTTCAAAATGGCTTTGTAAAACCATCCGACTGCCGATCTTCTTAAAAAACGTAAGGATAAAGACAGACAGACCGCATAGGTCCAAAACTGCCGACGATGCTTCCGTTAAGCTAGTCACCAGTCCACTGTTACTCAGTGATGAGCTTTCACAGCCCCTGATACCCACTTCTACAGATTCGCAGGCCTCTGCTGAGACCCATTCGGAGTCCGGTATGCCGTGAGATGCTTCTTCGACTATGGAACCTGCGGACGTCTCTACCTTGGATAGGTCTGGAGCCGCTGTTCAGGCACTGGCTTCTGAGGGTGTATTCAGACTTTCTGATGTTCGTATTAAACTGCCTACTTTGTTTTTGACTAAAACTACCAAATTTCTCAGGCCCAGAGTTCACACTACGCCTAGGAAACCGACGACCAAAGCGCATTCTCAAGCTACCATGCCTCAGAAACAAATGGCTGAAGACCTTATTACTTTAATTAGGGGAAGCCAGCCTTCCCCCTCTAAAAGACAAAGTATTGATTTTCCTTCTGATTCTACAGACCATAAGTCTGATGACTCTGACCCCTCTGATTGCCAGGACATACCCTTATCCACCTTTGAGGACTCAGATGCAGAGGATTCCATTCCCTCTGCCTCCCCTCCAGAGGATTTTTTTTTCGGTGAAACCTTGCATATACCCTAAGAGAGCATTTCCATTGGGAATGCCAGGACTACCCTCAGTCCAAAAAGAGGCTCAGGGAATTTTTAGACTTGCCTCAGCACAGGCCTCTAGCTGTACTCCCTGTCCTGGATATTGTAGATGATGTCTTCATGGAATCCAGTCTTACCCCTGATACTTTACTTCCAGCTCATAGAAAGCCTGACAGGTACTACAGAGTACCTGACTCTCACAAATTTCTTTTTAAAAATCCTACTGCAGATCCAGAGACCGTTTCCCAGGGACCTAAAGGTTTTAAGGCTACTACAGCCAAAAACCTTACCCCTTCGGACAGGGATTCTAGGGCTTTAGACAGATGAGGTAAGAACGTATATACCTCTGCAACTCTTGCCATTAGGGCTTTAAATTGCCAGTTTCACATGTTGAAGTACCAGCAGCATATTATAGAACAAATTAAACAAAAAATGTTGTTGATTCCTGATAGTGCAGAAAAAAAGAAATTTACAAGAATTAATGCATTCTGCAAACCAAGTTGGTAAACATACTTTGCAGTGTGGTTTTGATGCCTTAGAAGCATCTTGGGCTGCTGTCACTAGGTCTGTTCTGAGAAGGTATGCTTGGCTGAAGGAACAAATCTTGCCAGACCATGTCAAAGCAAAATTACTAGATGCTCCTTTAAACCAGGAATGTTTGTTTGGCACAAAAGCAGAAGTTGTTCTTAAAAAGATGGAGGAAAAAGCTAAATCTATGGAAACTGTTAAAAGATTTCTTGCAGGTACAGCCACCTAGATTCAGTAGGCATTGGCCTTCAAAACACTGGTCCTTTCCAGTCCCTCCCAGGCCTTCTCAGTCCAAACCCAGGGGCAACAGACCGCAAAGACTACAGTCTCAGGGTATGCACAGATCTAAACAATGGAGTGCTCCCACCTCAAAAACAGGGAGCGGTAAACCACCCTCTTATGGAAAAAGTTCACAATGACTTGTCCTTCATCCTTCCCAGCCATGCCCAAGTACTTGCACCCCTAGGAGGAAAACTCGCCCTGCATGCAAAAAGCCAAGAATACATTACCCAGGATCGATGGGTCTTAAACATTGTATCCCAGGGATACAGATTCTACTTACACTCACTGCCAACACCAAGCGGATTGCCAGCCCTTCCTCCAAATCAGTGGGCAGAGGCCCAAAAGCAAGCATTTTCTCTTCTCAGTATCATGGCCATTCAACCTGTTCCAACAGAGCAAAGGGGTCAGGGTTTCTACTCCAGACTGTTTCTGGTGCCCAGAAAAGAGAACTCTTGGCGCCCTATTCTGGATCTGTCAGTTCTCAACACCTTCCTGGTGGTACCAAAGTTCAAAATGCTTACACTCCAACAGCTGCTTCCTATGCTAGCCAAGGACACCTGGCTGGTCACCCTAGACTTAAAAGAAGCTTATCTACACATCCCCATAAGGGAATCTTGCAGGAAATATCTATGTTTCAGGGCAGGTTCTATGCACTGTCAGTTTTCTGCACTTCCCTTTGACTTATCTGCTGTGCCCAGGGTATTCACAAAGTGCCTGGCTCCAGCCATTGCATGCTGCAGGCAGAGAAACATTCAAATTTACCCATACTTGGATGATTGCCTGATTCAGGCAAACAGTCAGGAATTGCTGCTCCAGCACCTGACATTTGTAAAGAGACGCCTAACTTCTATGGGGTATACCATCAACGAAAAAAAGTCTCATCTGGTACCCAGCCAAAAAATTGTATTCCTGGGAGCAAGCTTGAACACAACTTCCCAGATGGCATTCCTCACTCCAGAAAAGCAGGTTTATTTGACAAATTACTTCAAACTACTGGCCACCCAAACCCAGCTATCTGCAAGGAAAATACTGCAAGCCCCGGGGTTCATGGCCTCATGCATTCCCCTAATTCCATATGCAAAACTGGATATGAAGAAACTTCAATGGTACTTAAAAAGTCTCTGGTGTCAACATTCTCAGGACCTGGAAACAGTGATTCCCATCATTCCTTGCCTAAGCACAGAGTTCCTTTGGTGGCCAGAGGCCTGCAACCACAACAAGGGACTCCCTTTCATTCAACACCTCCCCCCCGCCGTCCAAACCCTGACAATAGACGCATCAGACTATGCATGGGGGGCTCACATGGCAGGCAAATGCATTCAAGGCAAATGGTGCCCAGGACAAATGCGCCTGCATATCAGTCAAAAAGAAATGTTAGCTGTACAGAATGCACTGACAGCTTTCAAATACCTTATTCTTCCAGGACAACTCTTGATAAAGACAGACACCACAAGTTATGTGGTACATAAACAAGCAGGGGGGAACTCATTCCTACCCACTCTGCAGGTTAGCCATGGTTATGTGGAACACAGCCTTGAGCAACCAAGTGCACCTGCAAGCTCAATTCCTGTCAGGCAAACAAAACTCACTGGCAGACGACTTAAGCAGAAATCTAATGGACCTACACGAGTGGAAACTGGAACCCAACTCATTCATACTTCTAATCCACAGGTGTGGGACAGCAGAGGTGGACCTCTTTTTCCCCCCTAAACCATCAATTGAGCAAATTTTGCACCAGAACTCCCCACAGCCAGGCATGGAAAGTGGATGCCCTGTCTTTTACAAAGGAAAACCTCTCAATCTATGCCTTTCCCCCCTCTGCCCCTCCTTTCGAAAGTGCTACTTAAGATCAAACAGGACAGGCCAACGACCATCCTTATTGCACCAGACTGGCCACGCCAGCACTGGTACCCACTTTTACACAGTCTGACAACAGTACCACCCTGGCACCTGCATCAGACCCCCTCTGTGCTGTCCCAGCAGGAGGGCCAGCTTTTGCATCCTCAGCTGCAAACCCTGAACCTAGCAGCCTGGCTTATTCCCTGAATACTTCGTCAGCAACCCTCAGCAAACAGGTGCTGGATGTCATCCTTGAGGCCAGGAAACCTAGTACTAGGAAATCCTATTCTGAAAAATGGAAAATATACTGTTCTTGGAGCCAGTCTCAGGGAAAGGGCACAGCCGTGCTCTCCTTACCTCAAATCCTAGATTATCTAGCAGAGCTGCTCTACAAAGGCCTATCCTTTTCATCAGTTAAGATTCATGCCTCTGCAGTCTCAGCTCATTACAATACTGAACCACTCCTTTTCACTCACCCTCTGGTCAAACAGTTCCTGAGAGGAGCTAACAATTTAAGACCCCCAAGGTGAGCTCCCACTCCTGCCTGGGACCTTAACCTTGTACTAGAGAAGCTCACGCTTCCCTCTTTTGAGCCTGCTGCTACAACAGAGTTAAAATTCCTCTCTTGTAAAACAGCTTTACTTCTAGCCATCACTTCTGCTAGAAGAGTGTCTGAGTTACAGGCACTTATGGCTGTGGAACCCTTCATTATCTTCCATGTGGACAGGGTATCTCTAAGGACTAACCCATCAATGTTAAGTTGTCTATCTCGCCTTCATTCTTGCTGGATGGGTTCGGAGCCGACCTCGGCTCCGACTCGGCCACTCTAAAAGCTCGAGAGTTGGTTCCACCGGCTCGAGGCTCCCCTTATATCCCACAATGCTAGGCGAGAGTTACCTCAGATCTCGTTTGCCGCTACAGCTTCGAGGTTTGTTGTTTCTACCGGTTCCTGGTGAGTACTATTTTCAAGTTGAAATTAGTCTTTAAAAACCCCTTTAATTTATATTTTTACTTAGTTTAGAGTAGGTTAGAAAACTTTTATTCCCTACCCAAAAAAGTTCCGTTTCTTTTCCCCAAGAACCTTTCCCTCGGGCCTATAGGCCTTTCCTTCCCTTAGTGGAGTGAGTGTGTTTTATTATAGTTTAAAGTACTATTACTACTTTTATTGTATTATCTGACAGGGTATAACTAGTGTGTTTGTGTACACCTGTTCAGACAAAATGTCTAAAGAAGCAAAGGTCTCCGGATTCAAGAAGTGTGATGCGTGCTGTCAGAAAATGTCTCTGACAGACGCTCACACTTCTTGTGTCTATTGTCTGGGGCCTTTGCACCTGCAGGACTCCTGTGCTGTGTGCCATGGCTTCAGCCCCAGGGTCCTGCAGGAAAGAAAGAATAAATTAATTCTTAGAGGCTTACTCAAGCCAGAGGATTCCCTGTCTGTTTCAACAGGGAAGCCCTCTAAGGCATCTAGGTCTTCGGCTCCGCAACTGAGCCGAGACCTAAGGTTTCTCAACCTTTGCCTTCATCGGCTCCGGCTGGAGCCGATAAGTCTCAGTCCACAGTTTCTGTGGCCCCTCGCCGACCGGAGCCGAGGTAATAGAAGTTCCGTGTCGGCTCCGACCAGACCTTCGGAGCCGACAACAGGAAGAGGTCCAGGTCACCATCTCTTGGCTCCGCTCATTCGCTCCAGGATCTCCCCTGCTGTCTGAACGGAGCCAAAGGTCTCACCTCTAGGTCATCGAGGCTGTCGGATCATGACCTTCAGAGGGTAGTGAGTCGACTACTTAAGTCCGAGGCACTGGCCCAGATGCTTCAGAGCCCGACTCATCAGTCGATGCCTGCCCCGTCCATCAACATATTCCTCCTTCGACTCTCTTGAGCTCGAGCCGGGTCGGTCGGAACCGAGACTGTGATTGCTTCGAGCCGATACAATTGTCTTCGGCTCGCTGCCGGCTCCGTCTTCCTTGGAAGAATCTCGGCGCCGGACTTCCCTCGTCGGCTCCGAGGGGTGAGTGGCATCGGACCCTTGTCCGACCCCTCCCTCTCGGGCTTCGGGCGCTGGTGAGTTCGGCTCACATCGGCCTCGAGCCATCACTGTCGGTGCCGAGGGGTTCTTAGCTTCTCGGAGCGGGGACCTCTGGCTCTGCCTGACAGGGGTGCATTCGAGGTCATGCGGAGTGTGTTAGAGCCTGGCTCTACTCCACAGTTGGCTCCGTCCGCCCCTCCCTCTATGGTGCCTCAGGCTAAGTCGATGATTCTGAGGGTTCCCCCCGTTCCCCTTCTGAAGATGTCTCATTTGCAGACATTCTGGAGATCCTGAAACAGAGGGGAAATTGGGCAGCCCTCAACCCTTCGGAGGACGAATCTGTGTATCTTGAGGCGTTTGGCTCTCGTCCTTCCACCTCCTGGCTGTCCCCCCCCTTCGACCCCCTCATGCAGGTGGTTGCTAAGAAGGCATGGACGGCTCCTGATTCAGTGGACCCCACTCCCAGGAGACCCTCTAAGTTCATAACAGCTCCAGCAGACAAACAATTTTTAACAAAAGGAGTTTCTGTGGATGCTATGGTGGTAGCTGCTGCCACAAAGAAGGAACTAGCTGATCCTTCAGTACCTGTCCATCCACCTAACAAGGAATCTAGGTCCATGGATAGGTATGGGAAGCGGATGTTTTCCTCAGCGACATTTACCATGCGTTCGCTGAATTACCTGTGCCATTTCACTGCCTTCAAAGGGACTTGATCAAAGAAGCGAGTGAAATGTTAAAGGATCCTACAGCTGCGGGTTTCCAAGACAAGATGAACACGCAGCTGGCTACCCTTAATTCCATAACCAACTCCTCCATGCCTTCTTTCTTACGCTGCTGATGGAGAGCAGAGCCGCAGGGACAGGTGTAGCCTTACGTAGGCACGCCTGGATGCGGCTATGCAATTTTATGGACCCTTTCAAGACGTCTTTCACAAACTCCCTTTGATGGATCATCTCCCTTTGGTCCTCAAGTGAAAGAAACTCTGACTAGGTGCGAGACTGATGGCAAGACCCTTTCTGCCGCCGGAGTCCGTTTTCTACTCCTTCCAGGCCTTACCCCAAAGGCCAGAAGGGTGGAAAGATGTGGTTCCGTAAACAATCTCAAGGGACTTCGCCTGACGACAGAGTCGCTTTCCCACCAGAGGCAGAGGCGGAATAACAATGGTAGACGCCGCCTAGGGGCAGGGGGTCCGCAGAACCAGGGCAATCGGGAAGCCTTCCTGACAAGCCCTTTCAGCATCCCTGAGGTGTTGCCCAACTGCCCATCTTCGAGGCAGTCGGGGAAGATTGTCACTGTACCCAGAAGCCTAGCTATCCCTGACTCAAGACAAATGGGTACAGTCCATCATTTCAAGGCTATTCTATCCCCTTTCTTCGCTTCCAAATCAGTCAAAAAATCCCTTCCAGATGTTCCACCGCTCAAAGGGATCTAGCAGCTTTGGAAATTTCAAAACTGCTTGCAAAAGAGCAATTCAGCCAGTGCCAGCAGACCAACAAGGATCCGAATCTACTCAAGGTTCTTTTTAGTTCCAAAGAAAACAGGGGACTGGAGACCGATCTTGGATCTCAGTGTCTTGAACAAATCAGTCAAGAAAACAAGATTTCGGATGGTCACGCTGCAATCCATCCTTCCCCTTTTGGGCAAAGGAAACTGGATGTGCTCTATAGACCTTCGATGCGTACTATCACATAAAGATGAACAGACGCCCAGAAGATTCCTCCGCTTCAGGCTGGGAACCAGTCATTTTCAGTTCAGGGTCCTGCCCTTTGGTCTCACCACTGCCCCCGGTGTTTACCAAATGCATGGCAGTGGTAGCTTCTCACCTGAGACGACAAGGATTCCAGGTGTTTCCGTGATTTGGACGACTGGCTCCTCACAGCTCCCACCAAGCATCTCCTTCTGATGGCCAGAGATTACACTTTTCGCTTTGTCAAAAGCTGGGTATTTCAATAAATTGCGAAAAGTCTGTTTTGTCGCCTTGTCGCACTATTACCTACATAGGCTAAATCTAGATACAATAAACATGTCTGCAAGGCTAACACATCAAAGGATATCAGACATTCACAAATTGGTATCACTCCTTCTCAACAACAACAGAATCAAAGCCAGGTTAGTTCTAAAGGTGTTTGGAATTATGGCAGCGCCATACCTCTCCTTCCATTAGCCAGATACCACATGCGGATCCTTCAGTGGATGCTTTTACTCAATGGTCATATCAGGAACTTCCAATGTCTCACACCATTGTGATCACGCAGGCGCAAAAGCATCTCATGTGGTGGATGTCTTCCCCCCATCTCCTGTCGGGAAGACCTTTTGTTCCACCTCCTCCGGTTGCTACACTGACAACGGATGCCTCCCTGATCGGGTGGGCGGGCATTATCAGGGCAGGACAGTCCAGGGCACATGGCAACCAAACGAATGCCACTTGCACATAAATGTTCTGGAGATGAGAGCAGTGCTTTTAGCGTTGCAAGCCCTTCAAGACTCTCTTCCCTTGGGAACAATTGCAATCCAGACAGACAATATGTCTGTAGTGTGGTACATCAACAAACAAGGCGGAACCAGATCATATCCCCTGTGTCGAGAAGCACTCAGACTGTGGCAATGGGCGATTTCTTCTCAGAGTTTTCTGATAGCAACTCACATCCCCGGGAAGTCCAATCATATTGCGGACAAGTTGAGCAGAGCTATTCTCATGCCTCACGAGTGGTCTCTGAAAGACTCTGTAGTGAGAGAAATTTTTCTCAAGTGGGGTCAGCCTTGCTGCGATCTTTTTGCTACTCCCCAAAACAGCAAGTGCAGAGAATATTTCACTCTATTCCCTTTACCAGGCCAACCCAGCAGAGACGCTCTAGTCCAAGTTTGGCCCCGGGGACTTCTGTATGCTTTTCCACCTTTCCCACTGATCTCTCAAGTAATTCAGAAAGCTATCGCTCAGAAGGCCTCATTGATCCTCATTGCTCCTTACTGGCCTCGACAAGTGTGGTTCCCCTTTCTACATCGTTTTCGTGGAGCGACCGTGGAATCTGGACCTAGTTCCAGATCTTTTGATCCATCAGTCGGGTCAGTTTCATCGCCCTCCCTCTCTGAACCTCACTGCTTGGTTCCTCCAGTTCCAACCTTAGCCAGGCTTCCTCAATTATCTCACTCTGTTAGAGATATATTGATAGCTTCCCATAAATCTTCCACTAGGAAGATTTATTTGAGTAAGTGGAAACGTTTCACATATTGGGCTCAAAGAAAGGACATAGATCCTTTCACCGCTTCCATCCAACTAGTCCTTGATTTTCTAGCTGAACTCTTCCATGCAGGTTCATCTCCTCTACACTTAAAGTTCAATTGGCAGCTATTTCTAACTTTCATGTGGGTATTTCTGAATCTGCCCTAATGTCCCACAAACTCTGCAAAGCCTTTTTGAAAGGAGTTTTTCTTCTCAGACCTCCTATAAGAAATCCTCCTTCTCCTTGGGACCTAAATTTAGTTCTTGCTTCTTTGATTCTTCTCCCTTTCGAACCTGCAGCTTCCTGTTCCTTAAAATTGTTATCATGGAAAACTCTTTTTCTGGTAGCTATTACATCTGCTAGAAGAGTTTCAGAGCTTCAAGCACTCAGTTGTCGTCCTCCTTATCTTTTGTTTCATAAGGACAGAGTATCCTACGAACTAACCCGTCCTTTTGCCTAAGGTGGTCTCGACATCAAATCTAAACCAAAGCATTGACCTCCCTGTCTTTTTCCAGAGTATTCCAATAGCTCTGAACAAAAATTACATTGCCTGGATGTTCATCGTCAATTGAGGTACTACTTGGATAGATCAAAACAATTCAGAAAATCTGATCAGCTGTTTGTCTCCTATGCGAAAGCAGAAAGGGACTTTCAGTTTCAAAGGTATCATTATCCAGATGGCTAACATCTTTGATTTCCTGGTATATGAAATTAGACAACAAAATTGCCTAATAAACCTAAAGCCCATTCCACCACAGCTTTGGCTACTTCTTTGGCCTTCCAAGACAGACTGCCTATTGACACCATTTGTGCAGCTGCTACTTGGGCTACTCCTCACACTTTTATTTCTCATTATAAGTTGGATTTAGCTTCTAGGCATAGAGCTAATTTTGGTTCCACTGTTCTCAGGAGTCTGTTCCGTTAGGCCACCCGGGACAAGGTGCTAGGGACGCGGTCCCATCCAGCAAGAATGAAGGCGAGATAGACAACTTAACATATAGAAGTTATGTTCTTACCATAACGCTCCATGTTAGTTGTCTTCTTCTCGCCCTTCTTGCCCCACCCTCCTTCCCGGCCTGGACAGACCTAGAGGAGTTGTGATCGTGACCTCTCTTTCTACCACCTCTTTCTTAGGCATATGCTGTTCTGCATATTTCCTGGATCAGGATGTAGGTCACCCTTCTTTCTTCCTGTTGTTAGAGGTGGACTCTGTTTAGAGTTATTCTGTTACTATTATAAGCTGGGGTTAGCTTACAAACGAGATCTGAGGTAACTCTCGCCTAGCATTGTGGGATATAAGGGGAGCCTCGAGCCGGTGGAACCAACTCTCGAGCTTTTAGAGTGGCGGAGCCGAGGTCGGCTCCGAACCCATCCAGCAAGAAGAAGGCGAGAAGAAGACAACTAACATGGAACGTTATGGTAAGAACATAACTTCTATTTTATGCCCAAGGTGGTATCCAGTGTGGCTTTAAACCAATCCATCCATTTACCTACCATTTTTCTTGATCCTCGGAATAAAGGGGAAAGGATCCTGCACTCATTGGACGTGCACAGACAGCTTAGGTTCTACCCTGACAGGACTAAACCTTTCAGAAAATCTGACCAGCTGCTAGTCAGCTTTGCTGCAGGGTCAGAAGGCAAGGCAATTTCAAAGCAAACCATCTGCAAATGGATAGCACACTGCATCCATTTCTGCTACAGACACCATGGAAAACGTACCCCACAGGGGATCAGAACCCATTCCACTAGGGCTACCTCAACCTCTGCAGCATTTCTCAGGGGATTCCCTAACAGGGACATCCTGGAAGCTGCAACCTGGAGTTCAGTACACACCTTCACCAAGCATTGTTACTTGCCTATCTTTTCTAAATCCAGAGCTGGATTTGCTACAGCAGTCTTACAAGGCCTGCTAGCCAGCCCTAATACTTCTTGACTGCCTCCTCCCTTCCTCAGCTTTGGGAATCAACCCAAATGTGATGACTGCAACAGTGAAATATGAAGAACATAGTACAGATGTTCTTCGTGTTTCACTGTTGCAGTCATCACATTTGAGTTATCTGCTTGCAGTAGCCTTCAGTCAGCCTTATTATCAAAGTCTTGGGTCCTGCTTCGGTTGCTGTCGCATCTTCCGTGACGTCAGGTAGTCAGGGGTATAAAGCATGCAGCCAACGCCATTACATCAGTCTTTCTTGCCGTGTGGTGCCCGAAGCAGTTTGCAAGTGCTGGCCGGCCGACTCCAGAAATTTTCGTTTTTGAGCTTCAGAACTGAAGTCTTCAACTAAAGCTAAGTACCCTGTTGGGGAAACTTTTTCTTGCTCTAAACCGATGTCAGTAAAAGTCAGTAATTGTATTTCTTGTGGAAAGCAAATACCTCATAAAGATTTTCATTCGTACTGTATTCCTTGCCTAGGTTCTGACCACGACATACCTCACTGTCTGTTTTGTGCCTTATTTAAACCACAAACTATTCGTCGTCTGTATATTTTCGCTTCTAAATATTTTGGTACTCAGTTCAGTTATCCACATATGTCTTCGGTAAGCCCCCCAACTACCGACATTCCAAAAAAACGCAAAGATAAAGACAGAGACAGGCCACCAAGGTCCAAAGCTGCCAACAACGCTTCTCCTAAGCTAGTCGCCAGTTCACCGGTACTCAGTGAAGTGCTTTCGCAGCCCATGATGCCCGCTACTTCAGATTCGCAGGCCTCTACTGAGACCCATTCGGAGTCCAGTACTCCACGAGATGCTTCAGCTGTTTCTTTTTAAAAATTCTAGTGTGGATCCTCAGACCATTTCATAGGGACCCAAGTGCAAGAAGGCTACTACTGCCAAAAATCCTTCCCCCTCTGATAGAAATTCCAGGGCCCTGGATAGATGGGGTAAGAAGGTATACACCTCTGCAACCTTGGCCATCAGGGCCTTAAATTGCCAGTTTCATATGTTAAAAGTATCAGCAGTATATTAATTGGATTGCTTAAACAAAAAATTATGTTGATTCCTGATTGTGCTGAAAATAAGAATTTACAGGATTTAATGCATTCTGCTGAACAGGTTGGAAAACATACTTTGCAATGTGGTTTTGATTCACTAGAGGCATCTTGCAGGGCTGCTGTCACCGGGTCTGTACTTAGAAGGCATGCTCGGCTTAAGGAGCAATCTTTGTCAGACCATGTTAAAACTAAATTGCTGGATGCTCCCTTAAATCAGGACCGCCTGTTTGACAACAAAGCAAAAGAAGGAAAAAGCTAAATCTATGCAAACTGTTAAAGATTTCTTACAAGTGCAGCCTCCAAGATTTATTAGGCATTGGCCCTCAGAAAATTGGTCCTTTCCTGCTTCTTCCAGGCCTTCTCGGTTCAAACCCAGAACCAGCAGAACAACCAGGCTTCAGTCCCAGGGTATGCACAGGACTAAGCATTGGGGGGCTCCCACTTCCAAATCAGGGAGTAGTAAGACTCCCCCCCCTATGGTAAGCTGTCTCAATGACTTAACTTTAAAACTTCCAAGCACTTCTCAAATGACTGCTCCTTTAGGGGGAAAGATTGCTCTGCAAGCAAAAAAATGGGACCTCATTACCCAGGACAAATGGGTTTTTAAACATAGTTTCCCAAGGATACAGATTTCACTTCAACACATTACCAACCCCAAGCGGTTGGCCCGATCTACCCCCAAATCAGTGGGCAGAGGCTCAAAAGCAAGTATCTCTCTTAAGATTAGAAGCTATTCAGACTGTACCAGAAGAGGAAAAGGGACAAGGTTTCTACTCAAGACTTTTCCTGCTACCCAGAAAAGACAACTCATGGCGCCCTGTCCTGGACCTTTCTGTCCTAAACACCTTTTTGGTGATTCCAAAATTCAAGATGCTAACTCTTCACCAGTTGCTTCCCATGATAGGCAAAGATGCCTGGTTGGCAACACTGGATTTAAAGGAAGCCTACCTGCATATCCCAATCAGGGAATCTTGCAGAAGATACCTACGCTTCAAAGCAGGCTGCATGCACTATCAGTTCTCTGTACTGCCCATTGGCTTATCTACTGCGCCCAGGGTATTCACAAAGTGCCTAGCTCCAGTCATTGCATTTTGCTGGAAAAGAAATATTCAAATATACCCATACCTGGACGATTGTCTAATTCAGGCAGAAAGCCAGGACATACCTTTGAGTCATCTGGCATTTGTACAAAAGGTGCTAACTTGTCTGGGGTACACCGAAAAGAAGTCACAGCTGGTGCCCTGTCAACAGATTATATTCCTGGGAGCAAGCTTGAACACAACTTCCCAGATGGCTTTCCTCACGCCGAGAAACAAATTCATCTGACAACTTACTTTAAACTAGTGGCCACAAAAACTCTGCTATCTGCAAGGCAAATACTGCAAGCCTTGTCGTTCATGGCCTCGTGCATCCTACTAATTCCATATGCAAGACTGCATATGAGGAAACTGCAGTGGTATCTAAAAAGCCTATGGTATCGACATTCTCAGGATCTAGAAGCAATGATCCCTATCATACCTTGCCTACGGTTAGAATTCCTTTGGTGGGCAGAGGCCCGCCCCCAAAACAAGGGACTACCATTCACTCTACCCCCTGCCACCCAAACCCTAACAGCAGACACATCAGACTATGCATGTGGGTCTCACGTGGCAGGGATATGCATTCAGGGCAAATGGAAGCCAAGTCAAATGCACCTGCATATCAGTCAGAAAGAAATGTTAGCTGTACAGAATGCTCTGACAGCCTTCAAGGACCACATTCTTCCAGGACAATTAATGGTAAGGATGAACAACACCACTGTTATGTGGTACATAAACAAGCAGAGTGGGTACCCATTCCTACCCCCTCTGCAGACTAGCCATGGCTCTGTGGAACACAGCGTTGAGCTACCAAGTGCATCTACAGGCTCAGTTCCTGTCAGGAAAACTAAATACACTGGCAGATGAACTAAGCAGAAATCTAATGCACCCACACGAGTGGAAACTGGAACCAAAGACTTTCAACATGCTGATAAACAAATGGGGGACACCAGATATAGACCTGTTTGCCTCCCCACAGAACTACCAATTGGACAATTTCTGCACAAGGACTCCCCACAAACAAACTTGGAAAGTGGATGCTCTGTCCTTCAGCTGGAAAAATCTATCAGTTTATGCCTTTCCTTCTCTACCTCTCCTCTCCAAAGTACTATTAAAGATCAAACAGGACAAACCAAGGACGATACTGTTTGCACTAGACTGGCCAGGCCAACACTGGTACCCCCCTCTTGCGCAGTGTCACAGCTAGCCCCATGGCACCTACCTCAGACCCCCTACCCTGCTGTCACAGCAGGGGAGCCAGATTCTGCACCCCATCTTCAAACCCTGAACCGGGAAGCCTTGCTAATTACCTAATTTCCCCGTTACCATCCCTCAGTAAACAAGTGTTGGATGTCATTTTGTAGGCAAGGAAGCCTAGTACTAGAAAATCTTATGCTGAAAAATGGAAAAGATTCTGTGCCTGGAACCAAACTCAAGGGATGGCTACAGCAGCACCCAATTTACCTCAGATTCTTCAATACTTAACTGAGATGTTTCACAAGGGCCTTTCCTTTTCCTCCATCAAAATTCATGCCTCAGCCATTTCAGCTTATTACAACACTGAACCACCCCTCTTTCCTCATCCACTGCTCAAGCAGTTCCTCAGAGGGGCCAAAAACTTAAGATCACCCAGAAGAGCCCCAACTCCAGCCTGGCACCATATCTTTGTATTAGAAAAACTCACTCTGCCTCCTTTTGAGCCAGCTGCAACTGCAGAATTAAAATTCCTTTCTTAGAAAACAGCTTTCCTTTTAGCAATTACTTCAGCAAGAAGGGTATCTGAATTACTGGCCCTTACGGCAGTGGAGCCTTTGATCATCTTTCATGCGGACAGGGTGTCCCTCATTACCAATCGCTCCTTCATGCCCAAGGTGGTATCCAGTGTGGCTCTTAATCAATCCATTCATTTGCCAACCTTCTTTTCTAATCCACAGAATAATGGGGAACAGATACTGCACTCCTTAGATGTGCACAGACAACTTAGATTTTACTTGGACAGGACTAAACCTCAACGGAAATCTGAACATCTGCTGGTGGCATTTGCTTCAGGGGCAGAGGGGAAGGCTATTTCAAAGCAAACCATTTCTAAATGGATAGGCCATTGCATTCATTTCTGCTATAAGCACCATGGAAAACCTATCCCACAGGGGATTAGACCCCATTCGACCAGGGCTGCATCTACCTCTACAGCCTTTCTCAGGGGTGTCCCTACCAGAGACATCCTAGAAGCTGATACCTGGAGTTCTGTACATACCTTCACAAAGCATTGCCATTTGCCAATTTTCTCTAAATCCAGAGCTGGCTTTGCCACTGCAGTCTTTCAGGGCCTTATAGCTGGTCCTAATGCTATCTAAATTCCTCCTCCCATCCTTAGCTTTGGGAATCTACCCAAATTTCATGACTGCAACAGTGAAACATGAAGAATATAGTACAGTTGTGTACACTTACCATAAATGTAGATGTTCGAGTGTATTCACTGTTGCAGTCCTGGTTACCCTCCCTCCAGCTGCCTGACTTCTTTTGGCTATACCTCTATGCTCCTTTATTATGCTTAAAAGCTTTTTTGTTGGAGGTATAACCTTGTGTGTGTGTGTGTGTGTGTGTGTGTGTGTGTGTGTGTGTATATATATATATATATATATATATATATATATATATATATATATATATATATATATATATATATATATTTAATTGCTTCCCATTATGGGACACCTGACATTTGGGGCAAGAAAAACTGATGTAAAGGCATTGGCTGCATGCTTTATACCCCTGACTACCTGACATCACAGAAGATGAGACAGCAACTGACGCAGGACCCAAGACTTTGATAATCAGGCCGACTGAGGGCTACTGCAAGCAGATAACCCAAATATGATGACTGCAACAGTGAGTACACTCGAACATCTACATTTATGGTAAGTGTACACAACTGTACTTTGTGTACACTTACCATAAATGTAGATGTTTGAGTGTATTCACCATTGCAGTCCTGGTTACCCTTGCTCCACACCATGTAATTCCTTCCTATTTTGGGGGCTCCTGACATCTGGGGCAAGAAAAACTGATGTAATGACGTTGGCTGCATGTTTAATACCCCTGACGACCTGACATCATGGAAGAGGTGACAGTATCCAATGCAGAAATCCCAAGACCCTGGTATTCGGGCCGACTGATAGATACCTGCAGGCAAATAACCCAAATGTCTTGACTGCAACAGTGAATACACTCTAACATCTACATTTATGGTAAGTGTACACAACTGTACTTTCTCTGTACATTGGTGTTTTTTCCTATATAAAAACATGGACACAGGGAGCACTTAGCTAGATATACAGTTCCCTTACTACTGCAAGTTAACTTGTTTCATATTATATATACACCATAATTGTGTATATATACCTCCTTGCCTTCCAGGATATATTTGCATTGCATGCAAAATCCACATTTTACCATGCCCTCCCCCATCCTTGCATTCGTCTTTCTATAGGTTTCCATCATATTTTTTATGCTGGTGTCTTTTTTATAGACAATTTTGGGGAATGTTCTTACCAAGTCAAGGTGTTCTGGGTTCGCACTGAATATGCTGAAGGAGCTCAGATGGCAAGTGAGACCTAATGTCTCTGAGGCACCAGGACTTAACAGTGCAATTTCTATTAATTCTATTTTAAAACTTAAAGCAGAATTTTATAAGTAAGTGTTTTATACAGGATGATGTCATGTAGTAATTTTAAGTAGTTATTTGTATTTATGTATGAATTCACTTTTTGTATATAGGAAGTGATGTCATTTTATGTGATTAAGACAATGTATAAAAGGTGAGGTTTTTGTTACAATGGTATTCTAATGAAGTTTCTATTGAGACGAAAGCGCTCAATCAATAAATCAGTTGTGGATCTTAATGGCTTCTATCTGGCTTTTTATATTAATTTTAGAATAGGTAATGCCTGTGAGCAAACATCAGTTTTGTGCAAATATTGGTATTCCGAGAGGCAGAATTCAAGTTAGGAAACTATATATATAGTTTTATGTATTTATTGTGAGATAAAGTAGGATTTTTTGAAAATGTATTTAGAATTTTGCTTGCTGAAAGTTTTTATTGAAGTGAAAAGTTTGGGACAGTGTGACATGAGTTCAAATTGAGATGAGAAAAAGCAACTACATACATGATTAGCCTAATAATCAGTTGTATGTGCATGTCATTTGCTACAGACACACACATTTTCAAAATAACTGTTGTGTAAAATGTGGAAGTAATACATTTTTATCAGAATGGATGCTTTTTTCCATATTAACATGAAATGTTAATGGACTTAGAGATAGAAAAAAACAGAGAGTATTGAAGTATATTAAGAAGTGTAGGGTGCAAGGAGCAATGTTATAGGTCACTGTATGTGTGAATTTGGCAAATAAAGGATTCAGGGTACACATAACTAATTATGACAATGGCTCCAATAATGATAGAAGAACAGAAAAATTATTATATATTTGTGGTAGAAAGGGTTATTGGTATGGAAGATGGATGTTGCTAGCATGCATTTATATTCCTCTTGAAACTGCTATAGTGGAGCTTAGGAAAGCCATATTGATCGTATAAAGTGTTTTGCTTTTTTTCTCTGGGCATCCACTATTCTCTTGAAGGCCTTTGTGATCGAGGTACCAGGCTTCAGTAGTTAATCCTGCCCTCTTTAGTCTGGCCAAACCTTCTTAACGTGGTGTTTTTGCCAGGACCATCTGTAGATTGCATTGTCATCCAAATAAGAATGAGCATAGTTCCCAGCTCCTGCTAAGATGCTAACAACCTCTGTAAAGTTGCTGAGACACTGTTTATTATAGACATTTTGATGAGCTCGTATAACTCAATCCAAACCAAAATGAACTCCGCACGTAAGGCAGGTGCAAATGGCCAAAAAGCAAACAGAAAATCAAAAAAAGGAGGCCAGCACCAAGAGTGATAACTCAGTTTATTCTGAATAATAACAAATCAAACCGGTTTCAGCAGCTTTGCCTTCATCACTGATTGCCATCTAAATTCACAGACAATCTATACCCACAGCACTTCATGTCAATCAAGCATTTAAAGGTAAAGCAATAACATTTAAGTGACATTAGAAACAAACAAATGACTAATGTACTCTATAGACATGTATATGATCATAAATCAGCAATATTTTATTTCTGTATTATTGATAAAATATGGTGTGACAGATCGAATAAGTTGGGGTGGCACAGTATTTTGAATGATAAAGAAAAAAGTTGGATAGTAAGGCTAGGGGCTCCTTTCTCCCCAGGTCTCAATGACCACCTCTAGCGGGAATAATTTAGATTAAATAACATATAATGTTTGGATTATTAGAGACTTTTTCAGCTTTTGTTATTGCTGTACCTTTAAATGCTTGATTGACATGAAGTGCTGTGGGTATTTATAGATTGCCTGGGAATTTAGATGGCAATCGCTGATGAAGGCAAAGCTGCTGAAACCAGTTTGATTTGTTACTATTCAGAATAAACCAAGTTATCACTCTTGGTGCTGGCCGTCTTTTTTTTTAATTTTGTTTGCTTTTTGGCTGTTTGCACCTGCCTTATGTGCAGAGTTCGTTTTGGTTTGGATTACGTTGGTTCCCTTCGCTGGGGTTGTGCACGCTATATTTTTTATTTTTTACTTCCAGTACTTCATTTTTGTTTATTTCCATTAGCTACTTAAGTATCATATCACCCAACTTGGTTTATTAGTTACTGTGACTCGCGGGTAGATAGATTTCACCTATATTCTTCGGACTAACATTTTGGTGAAGTGCTTTGACTACTGAAGGATTGGTGCTTGCAAGGCCTGGTGGGGAGTTTGAAACATCCTACGTTGGAAACATCAGACTAAACTGGACTAAGATTGCAGGTTTTGACATTTACTCTTGAAACCCAGGTTTTTGGTTAGGCTGAACAGTTTTATCGGGTTGCGACAGCAGGATTGAAGGATCATTGTGGCATATGGATTAGCTGATGTTTTATCATGCTTCACATGCAAGTTTTTAACTTGCTGTATTTTCCTGCATTGCAGTTACGACAACAGGATTGAAGGGTAGTTGTGTGCATATTGACTAATTTGGACTTTTGGACAGTTCTAACAGGTACTAATGGTGAACTGCATCAGAGGCTTGTGATGCTTTAAATGTGAGGCTTTGGTTACAACTTATGTTTGCTTGCGACAACTGGATCGAAGGGTCGTTGTGGCATTTGGATCATTTGGGCCTTTGAGACAGTTCATAGAGGTATTAATGGTGAACCTTTTTTTGTACAATCTACTGTTCTGCGACAATAGGATCGAAGGATCATTGTGGCATACAGATTAGTTGGAGATTTATCCATATTTTCCTGCATTGCAGTTGCGATAACAGGATCGAAGGGTAGTTGTGTGCATATGGAATAATATGGACTTTGGGGCAGGTATAACAGGTATTAATAGTGAACTGTTTATGTATCAGAGGTTTGTGATGTTTCATATGTGAGTTTTTGGTTACAACTTGCTATGATTGGTTGCGAGAACAGGATCGAAGGGTCGTTGTGGCATACGGATCATCTGGGCCTTTGGGACAGTTCATAGAGGTATTAACTGTGAACTGTTTTTTGTACAATCCACTATTCTGCGAGTCACAGACATTTGCTGGGATTAATTTATTCACATATTTGTGGAGTTTAACACTGGTGCATTGTATAGAGGACTGACGTTTTGGATACTATTTATAATTGTCTAAATTTTAGACATTGTAGTTTGAATTTAAATGATGTCTATGTCTTTTTACAGCATTCAATGCATAATGTTCTTTTTTGACATTTGTTTTCATTGAATAGAAGTGATAATGTGGATATTTATTTAAATATTTTAAACCAATTGGATTATGGTCTCCAATTATTATGGAGTTTATACTTCACAGGGGGACAGTATTTGAAATTGTATATATTGTGTTTTAGGGACAGTTAAGGGCTTAGATACATATTTTTCATCCTTATAGGCAGCATTGTATGTCCTTAACTATTTTGACATATTGTCTCCCTTTTTGTGCAGTGTACCAATCATTATACTATTCTAATGTTTTTGAAAATAGTTTTTTTCACAAATACTCCTAACAGGGAGAATGTCATATAACCTCAGGAATGATTATTTGGATGGTAGTCCTTTTAAAATTGTGCTATATATTTTGGTAGTCAAACACACTTGACTCATAACAGTGACTGATTGGGATAGATTTTTTTCACCCTTTGAGTATCCATTTTACCAAATTAGTAATTAGATTTGCTAGTTTGAGTTATAATATTGATGTATCTTTCAGCTTGGGCCTACATATATATGTTTTTTTTCCCCTTTGAACTATTAAACTGTTTTTGGATAGATCTTTAGTTACATTGAGATACACTCACTATGGATTTGATTACTATACTGCAAGGTTTATCTGCAGACAAAAGTGACCTTCAAGTGTTTGGTCTTCATGACAACAATGGTAGTATGAATATGGGGGATATTAGGGACCCAAACGATCTATTCAAGAATCTCTGTATAAAACTTACTAAAAGTATCATTAATCTACGTAGTTCGGTTTTGCATCTCAAATTATTTAAGGCCTATGAGGCTAAAAATATAACTCCAAGGGGACTAAGAATCCGGTCGCAACCATATGTTAGCAATCCGGATGATAGGTTATATGAGGAATGGGCGCAAGCACAGGAAGATGCAACCATGTAATTTGTTAAAATACTGTCCTTTTATGAGTGGTCAATTCAGACCAGTATCACAGAAACCCAACACATTTGTGAGGAAATTAGGGCATATGAGGGTCAGACATTATATCAAGAATGTCACCACAAACTATCCAAAGATCTGTTAGCGATGGAGAAAAATTTAAGGAGCAGTTAACTACATAAGTTCCAAAGAGACTTGATGGACTATGAACAAGGTAAACCCTTTGGCACCAAGAAGAATGTTACTTTTCTTTTGGGGATTGTAGGGTGGCTAGACCCAGGAGGAAGAAACCCAGATCTATTTTAAAGAAATGTAAAACTGACTATAGCAGCACCTCAGGGGAGGAATCCTCTGTTACTGAAATTGAGTATGGGCTCACTCAGGGGTCCCCAGCCCACAAAAAACAGAAAAATGTAGACCACCCTTTAGATCTAGGAAACAGGGGTGGGAGAAAACATCACAAATGTGGAAAATTTGGAAACATTGCTACAAATAATTCCCAAATAGTGGAATGTTCAAATGTAGTCAACATCTCCTCTGTAACATTATCTGAAACTGCTATTAAACTACTTAACAAGGGATTAGCATATGTTCCTGGTTTTTATGTCCATGAAGACAGTGTTGTGAAATATGTTTTGTCATTTTGTCGGCTGTTGAATTTAAAACTATATTTTGGTCAACAGGGTGACACTCAAATATCTACTGATTTTCATTTTAGAAAATCTGCCTTTCAGACTCCCATGGAGAAGTATGTCTCAGTATTTCAGCAATCAGTTCTCAAATATCTACATTTTCTTGGTTATGAATCTCGGATGCTGGGCCACAATTTGTCTGGGGCAGAACAACAAGCTCTTAGGGAACTTAGAAACAGCCATAATATAGTTATTCCTGCTGACAAAGGAGGAGCATTGTAGTTATGGACATGGACTATTATCTATCTGAGGCCTATAGACAACTTAAGAATGCCATACATTATATGCCAGTGCTTCTAGATCCTACCAGCCGCTTTAAAAAGGAAACTGATTCCTTTTTGGAGTTGGCTGTTGAGGAAGGTATCATTAGTACTTCAGTCTTACACCATCTTACAGCTGAAGATCCTCAGAGACAAATACTTTATTTGTTACCCAAGATTCATAAGAACCTGCAGAAACCACCTGGAAGACCAATAGTATCTGGTATGGGCTCGCTTATGGAACCCTTATCAGGATTCCTTACCAAATATTTACAACCCCTTCTGACTATGGTCAGATCAAGGGTTAAAGATACCACGGAATTCCTCAGGATCTTAAGTGACACACAACTAGAATCAGATTGGATAATGTGTACACTGGATGTCGTGGCCTTATATACTAACATTCCACATTGGGCTGGGCTTGAGGCTCTGGAGTATTGGCTTAACAAAGCAAATCTTTATCCACCAGGTTTTAATACACTGTTAATCTGTATGGCAGACCATGTCCTTACGAAAAACATTTTTTACTTTTAAAAAGAATGTTATAAGCAGGTCCGAGGTACTGCTATGGGGGCATCTTTTGCCCCCATGTATGCGGACCTTTTTATGGGATACTTGGAGGATTTCCTTATATGTGATGATTCACATAACATTTTTCTGGGTGAAATGGACATCTGGTGGCGGTACCTGGATGACTGTTGGTTGGTTTGGCGGGCAGATACAGCATATCTTTTAGAATTCGTTCAGTACCTCAATGAAAACAAGTGGGACATTGAATTTACTCTTAATATGCATCACCAAGAGATTCATTTTCTTGATGTTAAAATCTGTAGAAATGAGGATAATACCTTGTTGACCCAGGTCTTCCGCAAGTATCCAGCATATAACAGTCTTTTACAGGCTACTAGTCTACACCCTGATCATATTATATGGAATATTCCCAAGTCACAATTTCTTCGTATCAGAAGGATATGCTCCTCCCAGGATGACTATGAACATCACAAGAATTACTTGATACATAGATTTAAAGTTAGGGGCTACAAACTAGGACACATTCTCTCAGCCAGTAACTGGGCCACTGGACAGGATAGGTTAGAGCTATTGCAATATCAGGAAAAAACTCATACCTCAGGGGATAGTATTAGATTTGTTACTACTTATGGTAGAAACATTCATGCCATCAGAAATGCAGTTAAAAACTAGAACATTCTTATGGCAAATCAGGAACTATCTAGTCTCCTCCCAGATAGATGTACGTTCTCATATCATACACTGGGGTCCTATCTTAATCATTACAAATCCAGGGGTGAAAGTTACTCTGTGAACAACTAACGATCACAGGGGAGAAGTTAGTTGGATCATTTTCCTGTGGACATTGCTCCTTTTGTAAGTACATGCCAAAGTCTAAGGAGTTTTCTAGTAAAAACACCAAGATAGTTTATAGGAGTAAGCATGCATTTTGCCAGCTGTGGAACAGACTGGGTGGTCTATTTGGCCACTTGTTCCTGTTCATTTTTCTATGTTGGGCAAACGTCTGGGCCTTTCAAGCTCATCGTGCAACATGTGTGGAAAGCAGCGGACTCTGTGGAGGCCATACCTCGTAGGCCAGACAAAATCCTTTCTCCCCCAGAAATGTGTCCCCATTGATCAAAAGGTCTCCCAGTAGATGCCATGGTGGTGGCTGTCGCTACAAAGAAGGAACTGGCAGGGGCAAGCCAGGCTGTTCACCCGCCCAATAAGGACAGATTAGGGAAGCGAGTCTTCGCGTCATTGACCTTTGCTGTTAGGTCCTTGAACTACCTGTCACATTTCACAAGGCTACTGAGAGACCTGGTGTCCGAACTCTCTGAGACCTTGTCAGGAGCAGTTTCTGATGAGGTCCAAGACAAGGTGGCCTCTTAGTTAGCGACCCTAGAATCGGTTTCCAATTCCTCAATGTGTTTGATATCACACGCTACTGAGGGAGTGGCGAGAGCTGTGGGTGCAGTCATAGACATGAGACGCCATGTCTGGATGCACCTTTGTGACTTTGCAGATCCCTTCAAGGCTTCCTTCCTTAATGCCCCTATTGAGACCACTACTTTGTTTGGCTCCAAGGTAAAAGATACATTTGCCAGATGCGAACAGGGCAGTAAGACCCTATCTGCCGTGGGTGTCCATTTATCTTCTCCTCAACGGTTCTATTCTAGGAATCAGAAGAGTGGGAAAATGTGGCACAAAAATACTCAGGGTTCTCTCCATGACTCTCAGACCGAGTTTTCCCCTAGAGGCGGGAGGGGGATTCTAACAGAAAATGCCCCTTTCGGGGCAGGGGAGGTCTGTGAAACCAGGGTTCCAGGGAATCTTTCTCTGGATGGCCCTATCAGCGCTCCTGAAGAGCAGACCGATTGCTTTCCTCTGGAGCAGTTGGGTCATTTTTCCTTGTACCCTTCTGCCTGGTAAACCATAACCACAGATGCTTGGATACAAAAGCTCATCATCAGAGGATAACATATTCCCTTCTTATTCACTCCCCCATACCCAGAAGCTTACCCAGTGTACCACCCAGTCAGTGGAAAGCCGCAGCTGTAGAGATATCAGAGCTGCTTTGACAGAGTCATCCAAACAGTCCCCTCAGACCAGACAGGATCCGGCTTCTATTCAAGATTCGTTTTGGTGCCAAAAAAAGACAGGGGACTGGAGACCAATTCTAGATCTCAGCGCCCTAAACAAATTCATAAAGACAGAAAAATTCCGGATGGTCATTGTTCAGTCTATACTTCACTTTTGGAAAAAGACAATTGGATGTTCTCCATAGATCTTCAAGACGCGTACTACCACATAAAGGTGGAAGGGTGCTCAAGAAGATATCTTCACTTCTGGACCGGAGCCAGTCATTACCAGTTTTGCATACTCCCCTTCGGACTCTCTACAGCCCCCGAGTGCTCACAAAGTGCATGGCAGTAGTCACAGCTCACCTGCGGCTTCAAGGATTCCAAGTGTTTCCCTACTTAGGCGACTGGCTCATTACTGCCCCAACAAGATGTCTACTGGATCAGGCCTTGACTTACACCCTAAACACTGAACAGCAGCTCGGAATATCGATAAGCTGGAAGAAGTCAAACCTTTGAGTCACTGAGAGTACATTGCAGTGATTCTGGACACAGTGACTTGTACAGCCTCTCAACCAGATCATAGAATTCAAAGGATCAAAGAACAGGCTCAGGCAATACTTTCACAAAATCTAGCCTCAGCTTGATCGTTCAACTGCTGGGATCAGTGGCATCCTCCATCACCATAGTCCCTCTAGTATGGCTACACATGAGGCTTCTTCAATGGCTGCTTCTTATGTGGTACCCATCCCAGCTCCCCTTATCTTTTCCGATTTGAATAACCAAGATTTGCAAACAGGACTTGCTCTGGTGGATGTCAAACAACCCTCTCCAGTGGTCTCGCCCCTTCAACCCTTATCAGCCCAATGCTACAGTGACCACGGAAAGACAGTCCAAGGCACTTGGTCACAGACAGAGGCCCATCTGCATATCAATGTCCTAGAACTGAGGGTGGTGCTACTAGCGTTCCAAGCATTCCAATCGATCCTTCCATCAGGGACTATTGCAATTCAGTCAGACAACATGGCAGTAGTGTGGTACATCAACAAACAAGGGGGAACCAGATCATACCCACTCTGTTGAGAGGCCATGAGAATATGGCAATGGGTGATGTATTCTAACCATTTTCTGATAGTGACGCACATTCCCGGGAGCTCCAACATGATAGCAGACAAGTTGAGCAGATGCATTTTACAGCCTCATGAGTGGTCTCTTAATCCTCTAGTGGCAGCAAAGATTTTCGACCACTGTAGCCAGCCTTGCTGTGACCTATTCACGTCCCCGTCCAATCACAAATACAGCAACTACTTTGCCTTGATCCCCCCTTGAGGTCAGTCACCGAGAAATGCTCTAGTCCATGATTGGCCCTCGGGTCTGCTATATGCCTATCCTCTGATACACCTCGTTCCCCTGTTCCTCAAGAAAGCACGTCTGTTAAAGAGCAAAGTGATCCTCATTGCTCCTTATTGGCCTCGACAAGTTTGGTTTCCCTTCCTGTGGCCTCATCTGCTAGATCGACCATGGATTCTCAATCCAACTCTTGAGTTGATCTCTCACTCACAGAATCTGGTTCATCAAAACCTATCCAGCCTGAAACTGACAGCTTGGTTTATCCACTTCCAATGATTGCCAGGCAGCATGATGTATCTTCGCCTTTGTGTGACATCTCGATTGCCTCTCATAGATCATCCACCAGACTACTCTGCCGTAGCAAATGGAAGAGGTTTTCTCTCTGGCTTCAAGATAAACAAATGGACCCTTTTATAGCCCATTTCTATTGTGCTAGAATATCTTTCAGACCTTTTTAAATCGGGAGTAGCAGCCTCCACAGTTCGTGTTCATTTGGCTGCAATTTTGTAATTTTCATAATGGCTTCCAGGGCTCTTCCTTAATGTAACACGGACTTTGTAAGACCTTTCTGAAGGGTGTAACCCAACTAAAGCCTCCATTCAGAGAACCTGTTCAACCTTGGAACCTGGCCTTAGTCCTTCAAGGGTTGACAACTTCTCCCTTTGAGCCTGCATCTACCTGTGATCTAAAGTATCTGTCATGGAAAACGCTGTTTTTAGTTGCTATTACTTCTGCCAGACGTATTTCTGAATTACAGGCCTTGTCTATAAAGCCCCCTTATCTCATCTTTCACAAGGACAGAGTTTAATTAAGGACCAATCTGACCTTCTTGCCCAAGGTAGTTTCTGAGTTATCTATCAGTCAGACTACTGATTTGCCAGTGTTCTTTTCTATTCATTCTAACAGAGGGGAATATTGCCTGTATACATTGGATGTACATAGACAAATTTGTTTTTACCTAGACAGGACTAAATTTGTTTTGGGCCTTTTCTGAATCCAGTCTAGGGTGTCCAGTTTCAAAAGTTACTTTAGCCACTTGGTTGAGAAGTTGTATTACTTTCATTTATGGCAAGAATGGTATCCCTTTACCTGGCAGAGTAAAGGCCCACTGTACAAGATCAGTGTCAACTTCTGCAGCCTTCCATGCAAGAACATCTTTGAATGACATTTGTGCAGCCGCAACCTGGGCTAGGCCTCATACCTTTATTGCTCATTACAAGTTGGACTTGGCCTCCAGAGGCAGAGCTTCTTTTGGTTCTATGGTGCTCTGGAATGTCCTTCCATAGGGCCACTCGGGGAACAAGATAGCTGGGGACTCTGTCCCAAGAGTAAGGAATAAACGAAGATTAACAACATCAGATAAATAAGTTATGGTTATGTCGTACCAAATGTTAAGTTTATTTTGTCAGAAGTGACAGTTAACTGTGTGTGACTGCATTAAACCTCTGCAGAGGTCTATGTGCAGCTGTATTTGTGTGTTTTAGGTTGCTTTATTTGGTTCTAACAGAAATATAAAGATTTGTTTGTGGTTATGGCTTAAGTTAAATACAAAAAACTATAGGGCCAAGTATGGAACCTTGGGAGATTAGCTGTCTCAGAATAGGTTTACTTTTGTTTTGCAGTGACTTTTCTTTGTGAAAGATTGTTTATCAGTTACTAGTAGGAAGGAACCTGATGGAATCCAAAGTAAGCTTATTTGTTGAATTAAGATGGTGCGTGTGGCTAACTAAACAAAAGGAGCATTTAAGGTTTGCAAAAAAAAAAAACAAGTTAAAAGCACAGACCCTATATTGTTAAATATGTTCCTATATGACATATAAGGCTGTATGCTATAATATTTATGAAGACTACAAATTTGGGTTAAACAAAAATAATATTTTTGGAAATAATCCCAAATCTGTCAGTAAAACAATTTTTTTCTCATTTGTTTGAGGTGTATTGCTTTAGTGTCTGGACAAAACCAAAGGCTGCAGCTGATTTGCTTTATGTAGTAAAGGTGAAGTAATAGTAGTTTTTCATATTGAGGAGATAATTCTTGTGGTTAGATCTGCAGGCAGAATATTTAGGCCAGCAAAAGAAGTGTGAATATAAATCTGAAACTGAATTACTGCAGTTTGATCGGTTTAGAGTTAGATTTATTATTTTATTTTTTATTTATTTTACATTTGTTTACTGGGAAAACCTGACTGGACACATGTCCTTTTTCAGCAGAGGCCCGGGGAGAAAAGCTCCACATACTATACAATGTAGAACAAATTACAGGACAATTATAAAACACAGGGTATCTACAGTTGCAAAGCATCAGCAAGGTACATTCTGGTAAAAAAAATACAATTTGATAATCGCAGTAAAGCTCCACATAATATACAATATAGAGCAGTTACCGGACAGTTATAAAATACAGGGTAGATACATTTGAAAAGCATCACCAAAGTACAATCTGGTAAAAATTCATTCGGATAATTTCAGCAAAGTTACAGTTGGTAAAGGAATTACAAGTCAGTTGTAAAAACACTGGATAGATACATTTGGAAAACATCAGTAAAGTACAGCCTGGTAAAGTTTATCTGGAAGATCTGAGCAAGGTATAGTCTGGAAGGAAGAATTTCTGACAGACTAGTATAATCAAGTACCAGTTTTATAGTTATTTTGAGATAGATTAATATAGGTATGGTTGGTTAGGTTCATAGGTTCATAGGTTCATACTAGGCTATCTGCCCGAGGGCATTTACAAGCCTAGCCCATAGTTTTGTGGCTTACACCACCCCTTTAGTATGGGGAACTATACCCATTATTTTGCTGTGCCTCTGTTGAGCAGTGACACTGAGGTAATCCCTGGGGTATATCTGCGATCTCCCATCCATTGGTCAAGATTTCTCTTGAACAAGGCCAGCGAGGTGCTCTGCCTCACATATACCGGGATTTTATTCCACAGCATAGGGAGTCTTTGGGTGATGAATCTATCCCTCCAGCACGTCCTATTAATAGCCGTGTCGAGGTTTAAGTCTCCCGCCCTTGTGGCTCTGACGGATCTAGATTTTTTGAGGTGAAGCATATTCATCAAATCTGGGTTTGACATGGCCTTGTATGTTAGGCAAAGGTCACCTCTGAGCAAGCGGTAAGCGACTGAATAGAGCTGGAGTTCTTTCAGTCGGGCAGCATAGGACAGATGTTTGAGACCCTTTATCCTTTTGGTGAGGAACTTTTGTGGCCTCTCCAGCTGCTGCAAGTGTCGAGTCAGATACATTCCGAATGTATGGTCATGTAAAGCCTTTAATCTTTAATATGGTTAGCCAGGAGCAGTGCAGTGACACAGCCATTTATTAGCTAGGTGAGATTTTAGTATTTTCTTAAATTGGTATAGGGTTGTGGTGGATATTATATCCTGTGGTAATTCATTCCAGTATTTGCCTATGTAATTTGAGAAGTGGCATTCACCAGCTTGGTTTTTGGGCTTTAGTCATAATAAGGGGTTTGTTGGTAGATCTTAGTGTTCAAGTGGTGGTGTAAGGAGGTATTGGATGGCTCAGGGAAGGGGTTTGATCAGATTGTAAAAGAGTTTGTGGGCTACAGTTAGTTGGTTAAAGAGAAGGAGTTGAGGGAGTTCCAGCAAGTTAAGTTTTTTAAGTGCTGTGCAGTGGTGTGATCTAGATGCTGAGTTTGTAGCGTATTTGGTGATTTTATTGCAACAGCTTTCTAATTTTGCCAGTTCTGATTTTCTTAGGTTTATCAGTATAGGGGTTACATAGAGCAATGCAGAGTGTCTGGGCAATAGTGGCTTTGGTGTTATCTGTGAAGAAGCGTTTATTTTTATGTAAGGTACCAAGTTTTTTGTGTACTTTTTTGACTGTCTGTGATATGTGGACATCAAACCTCAAATTACAGTCTATCTCGACTCCTAGAAATGTAGTATGTTGGGAGGGGGTGATAGTATTATTTGATGAAACAATATTAAACATAGTCATGGGAATATAGGATTTTGTGGGCTGGAATGTCATGAGCTTTGTTTTTTGGGGATTTAGAATTAATTGGGAGTTAGTTAACCATTTTTCTACTTCTAGGAATGATTGTTGTTTGTGTTTGGAGCTCCTGTAAGTTAGAAGTGGCACATATGACTGTAGAGTCATCTGCATATTGGATGAAGGTGGCCAGTGGGGTTGAGTTATGGAGGTTATTTGTGAACAGAAAGAAGAGAAGGGGTCCTAGTATTGAGCCTTGTGGGACTCCTAGGATAACTGGGAGTTGTGGTGATAGTGTTTGTTGCCAACGTACTGCTTGCTGGAATCTGGTTAGGTAATCCTGGAACCAGGCAAAGGTGGTCTGAGATAAGCTTAGTTCTATAAGGACAATTAGTTGTTTTTTATGGGAGACCATATCAAAAACTTTGGAAAGGTCTAGGAAAACAGCAGATATAAGTTTGTTATTGTTTCTGTGTTTGTTAATAGTATTGGTAAATGATATTGGTGCTGTGGTTGTACTGTGATATGGTCTAAAGCCGTGTTGAGAACTAGTTAGAAGTTTGTTAGTATGGAAGAAGTCAGTGATTTATGTACAATTCTTTCAGGTATTTTAGACACAGGAGATGAGATCACGATTGGGCGGTAGTTGGCTAACTCTGTTAATGTACCACATTTATGAAGGGGTATGATGTAGGAGGTTTTCCAGAGGGAAGGGATTGAATGCTCCAATATGAATCTGTTGATAAGAATAGTTACTGTGTAGGTGATACCCTCAGCTGTTAGTTTGAGAAGGTCACCAGGTAGATTGTCTGCTGCTAGTGTGGTTGGTTTCAGTTTCTGTAGTTGTTTTTTGATTGTTTCAGTAGAGACTGATTGCAGTGAGAAGGCATTTGTTATTTGATGGGTTGCTATTGGCTACTATGGGACAGGTTGTTTGACTATTTGACATAGCTAGGATGGTTTCCGTAAAATATCTATTGAACTGGGTAACTATATCCTCTAATTTGTTGTTGGTAGGGGGGGGTGCGAATGTTTCCTGGTTGCAGTATCAAATTTATGGCTGACCAGAATTTTTGAGGGTTATCCTGATGTTTGATTTGGATGTCAGAATAATAGTTAATTGTATCTAGTTTAATTTGCTTCTTTGCCTTATTTCTGAGCTCTCTATAGGTTTGTTGGGACCTGGTTTTATACCAGTTTGCCCAAGCTTTGTCTCTTGTTTTTAATGATGACCTAGTTTCCTTGCCAAGCCAAGGGGCATAGTTTGGATTTTGACACATATGGTTCTAGCAGGGACTTGTGAATCTAGGATGACCAGGAAGGTGGTATTAAAATAGTGTACTGCTTCTTCTAAAGGAAGTTCTTTGAGCTTTCAGGGGTACCAATTACAGAGTTTTAGGATGTTTATAAGGTTAGTAGGGTATAGATTTCTTTTTTTGTTCCTTATTTACTGGTATATAGTTTCTTTTATTGGGTTAACTCACTGTCTAAGTAAATATGTTGGGAAGTGGTCACTGAGGCTGTCTGGCAGACAGCCAGCTTGTATAGAGAGACCAAGTTGTACTTGAATGCATATTTATGCCTTGTGTCCCCCACTGATGATGTCAACCCGCAATAAATTTATATATATATATATATATATATATATATATATATATATATATATATATATATATATATATGAATTACTACCTTATTGCATTACACTTGTATATATTTTTGTGTCATCCATCAGTTCATCACAGAAAAGTTGGAATTTATTTATTATTTAAATATATTTTCTACTTACGGGGGCCTTTTATCAGATGTGCTTAACTCCTCTGCACCTGTCCATGAATGTTTTGGAAGTCACCAAAATATATTACCAACATGTGCATACTTGCCATTATGACTTTTTTTAACCATACACTGTGCACTACTGCATTAAGATAATGTTAATGAAACTTTGGCAGGCATGCCTTTTACATACCATTAGTAGTGTAAAGAATGACACACAGATTTAAAGTACTGGGGCATACTGATCATATTGGTACAAAAATATGCATGTATATGTTTGTACACCTTTTTCCTTAAGTAAGTTTATAAACATATACATGTACATTAACTTGCTGTATGAGAAATAGTATTTACCATAAAACTATGACTTTTTTTCATGAACCTCTAAAATGCAGTGGTCCGTCCTCTGCCTCTACAGGTCATTATACATGTGCCTGCATTGCTGCCGGGGGGGGGTCCCTGTCAGAGATGGCAGGTAATCTACTAACTACTGCCAAATATCAGCCTTTTGCAACCCTGAATCTGCTGTAGCTTGTTCCACTTTTAGCAGATGTGACTCATGCATCTGGTAAAGGATGATTTAGGACCCCTTATTTGACCGGCTCAAGGGTGTGGGGCTTGACCCTGTGTTTTAACAGAAGCCATATTCCAAAGTCCCAGAAAAAGAGTGGGGTATGTAAGCTTGATTCAAGGGATAAAAGCATGTGATCTAAACCCTCTGAGGTGTGACAGTACTTTGACTGGCCCATCTAGGGGTTATACCTATGGAAGGGGTAGTAATGTAGTAACAGTGCTGCAGTAATGATGTGCAATCCCATAGTCTTAACGTTTGACTTGGCAGATGCATGAAAGTCATCCTGGAGTGTTAGTGCAGGATAGACATTGGTGGTGGCTTATTTCATTGGTGGTGGTGGTGAGTCTTTTGCTTATGTACCTGTCTATCTCAATATGTGTACGTACTTGCATGCTTGTGTAAGTACATGTATGCATGTTGATATACATGCATGCAGTAAATTATTTTCCTTTCCTTTAGGGTGAAAAAAAAGTATTATTAATATTGGGTAAAATACCACTTATGTAGTCTGTAAATCTTTTTTTTTTTTAAATTAAAGGCACCCACTCTATGGCTCTGTTTTACGCACAGTGATATTGTTTCCTAGTTGGAATAACTTGTACTATTTTCGTTTTTTTTTTTTTTTTTTAAATAGTCCCAGAAACACATACCTACTGTGGTAAGTAACAACAGTGTGATTCATACTGTTTAGTGTGGCTGAGCTTCATTTGCATAAGGTTTTTCTAAATCAGCCCCAACTGTTGCCAGTCATCCTCAGTCCACTATTTGTATCTGTGTTGAGCAAGACTCATCATCAACAGCCCTGGAAAAGAGCGAGTTAGCTTAAAAGAATTAGCCATACAGGAAAAATCCATAATTTAGAAGAAAATAGTAGTGGGCATTTCTGGGAAAGGGCAGTGTTGAAGTCTTCATCAGCAACTCCCCTGTGATTACGGAATGGTGTTTTAGCCAGAGATCAAGTGGGGAACCTGCATTACTTGCAAAACAAAGAAGTGAGGAGACACATAAAATGAAAACAGATTTACTAATGAGCAATATATTTTCTAAATTATACTTATACAGAAGAGTAGCAAATGTTTGCGCTTGCCAGCAAGGGGCGGCCATGTGATATCCCATCTTGCAGGAAGAAGCTGTGAAATGTGCTTGTGCCAGATGTGAGAGTCACGGATTCTGGCAGGATGTTAAGCTGACACATTTGTGATGCACCCATATACATCACACTACCTGGCAATTGATGGAATAGTAGCCCTTCCTATTCCAGTACAGCTCCCTCCTGGTGTTACAGGTGGAGCCCTAGTGGCAACACGGATGCTCTCTGTCACACTAAACACCTTGGGAAATTGTGACATTATACCAAAGGCTCTTATGATTCTGATATGATCCTGAAGTAACACTAGCATATAAATGTATTGATCCACATGAACCAAAAGTATGACACCCGGTTTGATTCTGGAAGGTTCCTGTGGCAAATATAGTCAGGGCTTTACATACCCTGTTATCCACAGGTATAGGAAGACCACACATTCCTTCCTTTCCTCTTCTGTTTTCCATACATACTCACTACAGCCCATACCTAATTCCTATCTACTCAAAATCTGTCCAAAATTTTTCAATCAGAAAAGTTAAAATAACTTGGTCTTTGTTTATATTTGTGTCTTCTTGGCCAGTGGGGTCGTCGCTGGGTTCCAGTGGCTTTGGCACATCTTAGAGAATCAGTTCATGAAAAGAAACAGCCAAGTCAGAAACAACATCCAGCATCTTCAAAGAAGACAGACAGATGTAGCTTCACCTTTTATAAGGCTTCTGCACACACTGCCTCTGTGCATAAAAAAAGTGACAATGAATCACACACAAGCAGAAAAGCTGCCTTATTTGCATAAGAAAGTCACAAATTTCTCAGTCAGTCCTCATTTACATGTCATTACTGTTTTATTTGCTAGGTTCTTCCCTAACATACAAAATCTGCTGCGCCTAAGAAAAGCTAATGTCTATGGATCACAGCTGAGCTGCATTGAGGTTCAGGCAGCACAGTGCCTATGAATACCCTTACTTTCTAACCAATAAGATTTTGGGTTGCTAGGAAGGGTTGTTTGGATCATAGGCAGATGTTTCTAGCTGCTTTAACTGTGATCCACTGTTGCTAATCACATTTAGGAAAAGTTAATGGGTAAACTTAGCAGCGCAGTATTTTTTCCAGGGAACTCATTCTCACTTTTTCTGTCTGGCTGACTCTTTCACTGTTTAATTAATTGTTTTATAGCTGAGGTAAGTAATTCACGATTGAGAAGGGGTAAAATTGGTTTTGTGGGATGAAAAGGATGTTGATGAAGTCAGGTCACCCTAGATAATTCACACTTCAATACGTTTGTTTGGCATTAAGAACTGTATCTTGAAAACAGTAAAAATACAGAAAAAAAGTTTTCTTCTGCAAGATGGCAAGCTGTCCTGCACCACCCCATGTTGGGAGCTGATCCTCCACACCCTCCTTACTTATATATACCAGCTTGATGGTTGTACAGCAGAGGGGAGAATGTGAACAAGGCCACTGCAATGACCCCCCCCCCCCGCCTTGCAAAATAAAATAATGCTCAAAGAAAGAATGTGGTTTTGTGGACAGGAGACAAACATATGATAAAAGTAATAGAACAGTGATGATACAGAGGGAGACAGAATGTAAGGAAATACAACTGTTGTTGGTGGGTCTTGATGCAAAGAATGCATTTGATAGAGTAAGCTGAAATTTTATGAATAGGGCAATGGAAGCAGTTGCTTTTCCTGATACAATAACATGAGGTAAAAAGTAAAGTGGGAGGGTTCCTCTCTGATAAGTTGTGTCTGAACAGAGGAGCTAGGCAGGTGTGTACTCTTTCCCCTATGTTATTTGCATTATATTTTGAGCCATTTGCAAAGAAAATGGGGGACTGAGAAATTCAAGGATATAATTGGTATGATAATCAAGAAAAGTTGAATTTATTTACAGACTATATTATTTTTACCTGATAAAAAAACAAAAAAAGGATATATCAGTGTTGTGGAACACATTGAGAAAGTTTCATGTCTTTTTGAGATATAAAATTAATGAAGATAAAACAAAGGTCATAGCTGTAAACTATATACCCACTCATGAATTGATTCAGCAATACCCATATTTATGAGGATTATGGGGACATGATAAAATTAAGTATTTAGGAGTATGGATTAAAAAAGGTTCCATTATGGCAGTCAAGTATATGTGGGAAGAGACTTAAAGGTAATACAAAAACTGAGAAACTGGAAACTCTTGTTTTTGACTATAGCAAGACACAAGTAGTGAAAATGTCTTTAGTCCCTTTAATTTTATATACAGGTCAGGCATATTTTTATCAACCAGAAGTTATGGACAGTAATCAATAAAGAGTTGAAAGATTTTATCTAGAATGGGAAAAGGGCAAGTGTTAAGTGGAATTACTTGATGCTTCCAGTAGAGTAAGATGCTTTAGGATTACCTAATTTGATGAGGTATTTTAGAGCTACACAAATAAGGCTCATATACAAGTTAGAATTCAAAGTGGAAAAAGGATGATCATTAGGCAGGATGGGGGTTCAAGAAATAAGGAGAGAGTGGGATTTTGGAAACAAATCCTCAAGAAGATTTACAACAGCCATATAGAATATTGTTTTTATAAAGTAGCAGAAAGTATTCCAAGAACTAAGCCAACATAACAATGGAGGAAGGAGATTTTTGCCAATAGGGGGAACTGCTTTTAGGGGCACAGAGAACAAACAAAGAGAGGGCTGGAAGTCACTGCAGAAAACTGGTAAAGGAACCAAGGTATTTGGACCAAATAACTAGACAGGGAAAGCTAATATAATGGGAATCTGCCAAGAAGGCATTTGGATTGCAGGTTAGAGACTGCCTTCCCTACCAGGGATTGACATCCAGTATAGACAAAAGAGAAAGGGACAGGATAATCTTAAGTGAAAGACCTGCTCTAATGGAGTTTTTGGTTGAATCTAGAACAGAAGCTACTGCTAAAAAAAGGGGTAATAAGTAGGGCATATAAAATATTGCATAATACCTATAGGAATCAGTCAGAAGAGGTTATGAAAGAGTGGGAAGAGACATTGGATAAGCTGTTCACAATGATACAATAGGAGGACATTTGTATAACTTCTAAATATGTAACAAAGCCCAAATGATTTAGGATTTTTGCATGGAAGTGTTTGCAGAGTACCCCAAGCAAACTGCAAAGAATTTTTACTCAGATGGCAAAAGTTGGAGGTGGAATGGGGGGGTAACTGGGAACATATGTTTTGGAAGTGTAATGAGTTGGTAGACTTGTCATTTTCCTAAAGAGTACTCTGTCAAAAATATTAAGTCAGCAAATGGATGTAACTGAGGAAATTATTTTTTGAACTGGGATATAGGATCTGAACTGCCTAGGCATTGTAAGGCCTTGTTAAGTTTAATTCTGTTTAGGCTGCCAAAAAAGCAATTAACTAGAAAATGGAAATCAGTCTAAACCAACTATATTTGAAATATTAAATGTAATAGGGAAACAGTTTATAAGAGGAACCTTAAGAAAAGGGTAGAAACAAATTACATTGAAAAAAAATTAACTTGTGGGAACAATGTATGCTGAGTAATGTTTAGGGGGAGTAGTGGGCTTTAAGAAAAGGCAGGAATTAATTTATGTAATGTTGGATTGATATTATACATCATATATATTATTCTGAATAGTTGTTTGCAACTGGGATTATGTTAACATGGTTTGTTTTATTTTATATAAAAGTATGTTTGCCTATGTCTTAAATGGTAATTCAGTAACAACTTGTCCTTATAAAGTCTCACAGTTATTCAGTAATGTCATTGTTGCTGGTCTTCTTCCTTTTCATTTCTATCACCCAACAGTAGACTGCGTTTCAAGAACACGGTACTCAAAATCCTTCTAGCTCATGTGCTTTTTTTTGTGTCTGAAGCATTTTCCTCTGGAATGATAGAAAAGGTTTCACTGGCAAACTCAATGAGCTTTATTCTCAGATGAATGAGAAGCAAAGTCCCCTTCTATTTGAAGGCCCACTTTTTGTTTGTTGGACAGACTTTTCTGTTTTCTCCTTGGCCTGTTCTGTATCAAAAAATGCCTTTGGTCCCCTGAAAAAAAATTCTGAAAACAGCTGGATGCAGCAGTTTGAATCTCACACCTGCCTCTCAACATTTCCCAGTTGTGATAAATTTACCTTCTTCTGCCTGGTATACAGTGAATGATTGTTTTCCACAAACATTTTACTGTCACCAATTTTTAATATGTTGCCCTTCTACCACAGTTTTTTTTCAGAATCGACTATTTCTGCTGGTATGATTGCACCTTTATCAGGTCTTGGCAGCTTTCTCTTGGCCAGCTTTGTAGCATGCACTTGATGTGCCCTTTCAATTAACAAATCCTGCTGTGGAATATGAATATGGTTGCTTATTTGTGCTTTCATAAAATTACTTTCCCTTCAAGTGTTTCTGGTACAGCAGGAAATATTAGGTTTTCATTGTGTGCTTTGTCCTCTAACTACCATTTTTTGAAACAGTTTTTTCTTGAGAAGTCTCCTACTCATCTAGCTGTGTATTCATTTCTTCCTCTGATTGTTGCCATTTTATCAGTTCATCTGAATAGCTGCTTAAGACTTCTTCCATTTTTCCAGCCTTTTGTTTGAGTTCATACATGCAGTGTTTCATTTATTTTAATCAGCTCTGAGTACGTCTGATATATTTTTTTCTCTAAATTACTGGAAGTCATCTCTTGTACCAAAGCTGGTGCTTGAACTGCTTTTTTCCGAACAGCTGCAGGATTCTTTCCAGTCAGTGTTTTCTCTTCACCTTTCTAGCTGATTTTCTTTCAGGCTCTCTAAGTTTCTTCTTTGCTGACATCCAGGCAGTGTACTTACTAGCAAGTAACTGAATTTTACTAAAGCTGGCAGAATTACTACTTTCTCTTTCTTTTCCCCCCTCATTTAATTTGATGATCACTACTTCTTACTACATTACGAACTGGTTAAAGAGTCAGTGTGCTTATGAGCATCCATTCACAGATGATTGAACATTGGATTATGTTCACTTTTCCAAGTTTTGAATGTCTACTCATAGACTTTTAATCAGACTTTACTTTTTTATTAACTGAAGCTGTTAGACTCTCTAATTTCTCATCCAGGAAATCTTTTCCATTACTGATTGGATCCAGCTAAATGTTGGAATCTGTACTGCCTGACTGAGATATCTACAAGAGGAGCAGTGAAAGCACATTTTTAAGCATGCCAGTGTACAGTTTAATTATTGTTTGCAAGATTCTTTTGGTTGTGATTCATGTTATGCACTTCTAATAACCTATTTTGCCTCTTAAAGCACAAATTAGAGTTTTATATCACAAATGGTCGAGAGCCCTACATCCTCGATCTTCATTGCTTACTTTTGCAAAAACTTGTGGCATCCCTCAAAGTCTCAGAAAACCCATTATACAACCTATTCTGGGTCAAAAGCAAACCAAGAATAAACTTTGCAGTGTGGAAGTTGTGAAGTTCACTTCTTGAATTATTTTAGGATTGCTTGTTTGTGTGTTTCAGTAAAGGATATTCCATTTTAACTCAACTGTGGACTACCTACTATTTTCTATTTTGTAGTACATTTTTTACATTTCGATTTTTATTAGTGAATTAAGTGCAAAGCATAATTCAAGGAGTGAGCTTAACACCCTGCACACTGCGAAGTTTCTTCTTGGTGTATTCCTTACCTTTGGAAGCAGAGGCTCAAGAATGAGATTTCTGAGAGCTGTGTTTTGCCGTAAAGCCACCTTTCCTTTCTGCCTAAGGTAGTACCTGAACTTTTACTTCACCAGTCGGATCTTTTACTTAGAATGTTCTCATGTATTCCTTTTTCTTTTTCCTAGAGGCTGCTACTTGCGGTTCTGTTCCTGGAAAATGCATGAGTATTAATGATGCTATTTGTACCTGTTTGTAATGAGGGTGTTATGATGCCAACCAAGCTTTTTCCTAGTGCATTTCTTATTTTGTAGCATTTGTGATGGAAAGCTCAGCACACTGTTGACCAGTGCTGCAAATCCCATTCTCTTTGATACTCCTTTAATTAGTTAACCTCACAAAGCATAAACACCTTTTGTAATTGATGATCTAATAGCTTTGTCTTGTCAACTGACCCGCTCAATGTCGCTCACCTTGTAATTGGTGATTAGGAGAATCAAACCCAGCACTACAAAATGAAGTTTAATACCTCATAGCCATAGTGGTGTTTAAATTACTAGATCACCATATTTCTTTATAAGCAGAACTTTAGCTTCAGGGCATTACTTAATAAACATGTAGTTTGCTTTCTTTCCATTTGGTACCCAGTTTGTGGGGTTGAGAACTGGAAAACTTGAGGCTGTGCTACCTTTAGACATGGGGACATCTTGGTTGGAGGGCCATGGCATCCAGAAGGATCCACCTTAATGAGAAATTTTGAAGACCTATATGCGATAACAGGGAAAGAATTCCTAGTTTTAAAAACACTGCTGAAAGCCCAATGAAAGATAATCTAATGAGGTAAGCACTCACATTTCTAGCTTATTGTCAAAGCCTTGTACAGCTTTTCTTCTCAGTCATTATGTTTTGTTAGTCTTCACACAGTTATAGGATGTTTTGCTAAGCCGGTTTAAAGATTCTTTGCCCTTGTATGAGACAGTTAAATGAAATCTGGTTGTTCTCAACTGCTGGTAAGGTACTTTTATTATTTACGCAAGCATGACATTTCAGTTTGACTTAAAAAAATGCAGTGCCAAAGAAATCTTAAGCTGGTATGGCAGTATTGCTCAGGTTCTTTTTATCTGATGGTGCTCTTCTTTGTTAAGTGCGTTAATCAGGTGTTGTCCTCTGATGTCCCAATGGGAACTGAGACTGAAGATGATGATGATGGGATGAGTGACTTGAATATGGAAGTTATGTCTCTGATATGGAGTGAAGATTTACGAGTACAGGAAGTACGAAGACTTCTCCAGAGTTCTCAGCCTGTGCGAGTTAATGTTGTACAGTTGCCAGAAGTGAGTGACCATGAGTATATCGAGGAAAAAGAAAACCGGTAAGAACTGTATGTATCTGTAACTTTCATTATTACCTGGTATTGCAGTCTGCTGTAAGTATGTAGCTAACTATTTTTTAAGCATTATTGATATAATAAGAAATGCCATTTTGTTGACTTATCAGATGGTGGTATACCAGTGGCATGATCTAGCTATGAAAAGTATTTTTATTTTCTCCTGTCTAGACTTAACCTTGAGGTGGAAACACTATTTCCAGGGTAGAGCAGAAATTTAAGTTACCGTCTGGTTATAAGCATGCCACTTTAGATTTTTGTTTAGTTTAAAAGTTAGACTTCTTTTCCTTATTCATATTTTGTAGGTTTGCACCTATAACTATAATAATAAGGTCCATGCTTTATGAAAATAACTTTGAGCTGGAGAGGATTAGTGAGATAATAATGACAATACCCCGTCCTGAAAAGTATGCATTTCTTGATAGCTTTACTTCTGCTCGACTAATGAGAGATTGAAAAGAGGCTATGATTACTTAGCGTTGGTGGGAAGAGGAAGAATTGCACTTGTCTGCATCACTATCCTTGGTTTGGGAGAAGAGAGAAATCTCAAGGTAAAGGTCATTCACTGCTGAAACTCAACACAGAAGCAGAGCACCAAAATACATGCCATGCATATGGATTGAAATAGAATGAAAATCACCAAAAGATGAATGATGCAGTTCAGCTGTGCAGATAAGGGGGGGAAAGACAAAATAGAAGTATATGTTTTTGTTCAGAGTTCATCTGTGCACAGTCAGTGAAATGAAATTTGGCAAAATAATTTGTTCTTGCTGTATTCAAGAGGGTGGACACATGGGCATAGGTGTCAACCTTCTATATCCAAAATGTGGAACACCTACTAAACATTAACATCTTCATCTAGGAAGCTCATACCACGATTAGTACCTGTTTGTTTCCACTCAGAAACTTGCTTGATGAATAAATCTGATTCAGTATTATTTAATAAGGATATTTGATTAAAAAAAAATGTCTTACCCTGTCAGTGTGGAACTTTGTGGAACATAGAGTTTTTAAGACCCAGAATGAAGAACGTTCCTCATAATATGGTACAATTGAGATGTATGTACATAGGTTCATAGTTGTTACTAGGCTAATGACCACTAAGGACCTTACAAGCCAAGCTGCACACTCCAAACCCATTTGGATCCTGAGTATCATGGGTATCTATATGGGGGTAGGGGGGCATGTTAGTAGAGAGGTAACTAAGGGAATTTTGTGTGTGTGGGGGGTCAGTTTGGATAATACTTTTCTTATTGATGACTTCTGTATATAAGGGACTTGGGGGCCAGACTGGGGGTCTGGCTGCTCCTTAGCTTATCTACCTCCTTCCTTATACTACTTGCCTGCTCTACATCTTACTCCCATATGACCATAACAAAGCACAAGTCCTCCACCTTCTCACTCATATTTAATAACTTAAATTCCATATCACTTTCACCCGACTTATTTACAGATGCTCTCTACCTCTATCCCAAGTGTAGAATTCTTAACCTACCTTACTGTCATTCAAAAACAAAACCTCTTATGATAATGACACTAAAAAGGAAAAACATAACTGATTTCCTTTACTCAAAAATCCTCCTAGAGGTGAAATCCATCCCAATCCAGGCCCCATCAGACACCATCAACCACAGATAAAAACCCCATTCCCCTATTGTAAAGCCCACATATGCCCAATAAAAACAACTTACCTGCTTCATAGTTAACATTAGTAGTATTAAAAATAAAACAAATGAACTAAATGCCTGGACAGCCCACTTGTAACCCTGATATCATAGCCATTACCAAAACCTGGCTAAAACCCTCTGGATCTGAAACAGAAGTCACCCCCTCCCGACTTTAACATCATCAGAAATGTTCCTCTCAATAAGAAAGGTGGTGATATAGCTTTATTACTCCCAAACCACTATCAGGTAACTCTCTACAAAGACCCTTTTCCAAAATTCAACACGGCAGAACTCATGATTTTCCTGAAACCAAATAATCACAAACAGTTATGTACAGTTGCCATTTACATTCCCCCAGGAGACAGTATAAAACACTGGAGAATATGCCCCACTGGACAGCCTCAGCCATCTCCCATGAAAAAAATAATACTATGAGATGGCAACATTAACTGTTTTTTTTCTAAACATCTTTATTGAATTATCACTTGTGACATAGACAAATTTGCATTCATATAAAAGTAATCAAACTATGTTAACATAAACATACTTCAGATATATTGCTGGATGTCATATTACCTAAGCAATATTACATAAATTATCCAATTCCTGCCCTTTTTTTAAACAAGATATACCTTTATTAAACCATCACTTACTACATAGACAATCATAAATGTATTATCAATGAAAACAAGCCACACCGACACAATCCTAGTTGCAAACATTTTATATCACAAGCCATACTGATAGACTTCCATTTGCAAACATTGTGCATTCCGTATAATCTACCCAGTTTTTCTCACTCAAATGTTACATAGCTCATTTTAAGTGCTGCCGCCTTTTTAGACCTCATTCCTCCCTTGTATGTATTGTTCCCGCAATTCCTATTTTATTTCCTATATAGTTCGTTCCTACCCTTTTCTAAAGTTCTCATTTCCAGTTGTTTTATCTCTGTTACTGTATTCACTACTTCCAGTATAGTTGGTTTAGGTTTGACTTTCATTTTCTGGTAATTACTTTTTTGGCAGCCACCATTATTAGATACTGCAAGGCCTTACCATGTCTAGGCAATTCTGATTCTGTATCATGGCTCAGAAGAATCATTTCCATCATCATCTGCCCATCCAGCATCTCTGACAGTGCATCCTGCAGGGAATCCTTAAAGTCCACCAACTCACTGCACTCCCAGAAAATACGTTCCGAATTACCTCTTTCTTCTTTTAACACCTCCAACATTTACTGTCTGCCTGAGAAAAAATTCTCTGGAGTCTACTTGGGGTATAAAAATATCTGTATAAACATTTTAAGGCAAAAATCGTAAATCTTCTAGATTTTCTTGCATATTTGAGAGCCGTACATATATCCTCCAATTTTTTTTTTTTTTGTGTGAATTGCTTATCCAGTCTCTCTTCTCAATCCTTTCAACCCTTCTCTGATTGATTCTTATAGTTATGCAATATTTTATATGCTCTACTAATTATTCCTTTTTTAATGGCAGCTTCTGTTCAAGAGTCTGTTAAAAATTCTACCAGTCCTGATCTTTCATTTAGGATGCCCGTATTTCTTTCTGTTTACCTATACTCTGATATCAATCCCTGATGGGGAAGGCAATCTCTAACCTGCAGTCCAAATAAATTCTTGGTGTCTTCCCATTCTCTTATCTTTCCCTCTAAAGTTATTTGGTCCCAATAGCTTGATTCCTTTGCCAGTTTTCTCTATTAAATTTGAACCCCTCTTGCCTGTTGTTTGTATCCCTAATTGCAATCATCCCTATCGGCAGAATCTTCTTTCACGTGTTGGTTTAGTTCTTAGAATACTTTCTGCTACTTTATGGATATAATATTCTGCATGATTATTGTTATTCTTCTTAAAGGCCTACATCCAAAATCCCAGTCTCTCCTTGTTTCTTGAGCTTCCCCCATGTTTCATAATCATCCCTTTCCACTTTGAATTATAGTTTTCTGCTTGTGCTAAGTATAGGAGTCTTAACTGTGTAGCTGTGAAATACCCCTTCAAATTGGGTAATCCCAGTCTGCCCTATTCTGCTGGAAGAATCAGCTTATCCCACTTGACTGTCGCCGTCTTCCCCTCCCAGATAAAGTTCTTCAGCTCTTTATTAATTGCTACCCACAACTTCTCCTCTGGTTCATAAAAGTATGCCTGACCTGGTGTGTATAAGAGTAAAGGGACTAAAAACATTTTAACTGCTTGTATCTTACTATCCATATCCATATAACAAAGCTTCCATTTACTCATTTTTTGTATTATCTTTTGTTTAGTCTCTTCCCACATATCCTTAGCTGCTCCACTAGAATAATTTTAAATCCATAGTCCTAAATATTTAATTTTATCACTTCCCCATAAATATGGGTATTCCTGAACCAGTTCATGTATGGGTAAATAATTTCCAGGTGCGGTATTGCCTTTGTTTTAGCTTTATTAATTTTGTACCCCTGAAAAGATCTGAAGCTGTTTCAAAATGTTCCACAACACTGTAATGTCTTTTTCTGGTTTTGTCAGGTACAAAATAATATCTTCTGCAAATAAAGCCAACTTTTCTCGACTACCATACCAATATATCCTTGAATTTCTGATTCCTTTAATTTCTTTGCCAGTGGTTCTAAATGTAATCCAAATAATAAAGGGGAAAGAGGACACCCCTGCTGGTTCCTCTGTTCAAGCAGAAATTATCAGAGAGGACCCCACCTACTTTAATTTTCCCCTCTTATCCCTCACATCCTTATCCTAATCAACCTTATATTTTTTTCAGGAAATGGAAATGTTTCCATTGCCCTGCTCATAAAGTCCCAGCTTACTCTGTGAAATGCTTTCTGTGCAACAAGACCCACCATCAACAGCGGTATTTTCTTACGTTCTGCTTCCCTCTGTATCATCAATGTTTCATAAGAAAAGTGTAGTAAAAGGTCAATTTGTTCGAGCAGCAAGGATGATGAGTATTTTTGATGAATTTGTGGAAGAATGTAATAAGATTAAAATGTTATTTTTTAAGTAGAGGTTATCCAGAGACCTTTCTAGTTAATATTATGAGTGAGGTTGTACGGAAAAGGGAAATTCATAATTTCCCCCCCTTCTTATTGGAGTTTCACTTGTGAATCACCGTTCAACTGTTCAGACTGTAACTGAGACAATCTAAGTTTAAACCTAATCTTGGTAATATTTTATTATCATCTTTTCTCATGATAATGATTTCATTAAATCTATTTTATGCAAGAACTGGTGTGTAGTGACAGAAAAATTTGAAAGTCGTGAAACATTGGGTGACTGTCCCATTGTGGTTTACAGGAAAGGTTTAAGTCATAAGTCATTTTTTTGAATTTAATAATGTTAATTCTACTGATTCTGATGTTAAGGGGATGTTTAAATGTGCAGGATGTAGTTATTGTAAACACGTCCTAGTAGGAGATGAGTTTATGGTCAATGGCAATATTATTAGAATACAGGGTAAGTTTAATTGCTCATCACCAGGCGTTGTTTACTTAGCAGCTTGTCATTGCTATATGTGTTTTATGTGGAAAGGACAAGAGACGGTTACAAGCAAGAGTTTATGAACATTCACGTGATATTAAAATTGTTAGAATGGTTAACTCTCTGGCCAATCATGTAAACTCATTTCCATCTAACTTTTTTTAAAATTTTGTGGCTGAACAAGTAATTACAAGTTTCAGAGGTGGCCCTTGAGGTTTGAAATTAGAAAAAAGCGAGCTTGTTTGGCAGCTCCGCTTGAATGTAGGGTGTTTTTCTTGGCATCAATGGGACTGTTTCCATTTCTTCCTTCAAAGTGTATTACAGGTGATATTTATATATTATGTATTATATAATTAGTACAGTTTATTTTTATTCTTTTATTATTGGTTTTCATTTTATTGGTGATTTGTTTATTATTATTTTATGAGGGTTTGTAACTTTAAAAGTTCTTGGCAGAAAAGTATCATGTGGCCGTTTAGTTTAAATACCATTGTTTGTTTTTTAGTGATTTGTCTGAAGAAGTGTTAAATTGTTTGAGATGAAAATGCGTATTTATTTTCAGTAAATACATTTCTATATTTTGCTGCATTGCTTGCTCCCTTGTAGCGATACTTTATTTTTTTTCTTTTATTATATATCCTGTTTAGGTGAGGATTCTGCTCAGTGGGGTGTGTTTCTAGTGTTTGTTTTGTGTTTACGTCTGGTAGGTAAAGCAGCCTCTATGCAACAATTCACATGTTTGTATATGTACTCTGTGAGTAATTATGCATAGGTAGCTATGGTCTGGGGTGGGGGATTAGGGGGAGCCTTGAATTTTGAAAAAAAAAAAACTGTCACTTAATAGGATGTAGTTTGCTTTAGAATAGTTCCTACCTGTTACTGGTTTAGCTGAGTTTTCTGGGTTGATTTTTACTTCAAAGGAGACAGCGTTGTAATCTGACTTCACTAGTTAGCAAATGACATGCAATGCTCTTTTATTTTGTTGAGTATAAGGTCCTGTATGTTTGTTCCTCTGGTTGGGGCATGCACTATCTGTTCCAGGCTGTTTCTGTTAATAAAGTCCAGGAAGAACTGTACCAGTGAGATTGAGTCAGTATAAATTTCACAGTCTGCAGTGGGGTAGTTAGTCATCAGTGAATAATGTGTTTGGTTGGATGGTGAACACCTCTAGTAGGTTTAGGTAAGAGCAGTGAGACTCTAAGAGCATAGATGGTGACCTGTTGCTAGGCATGATATAATGAGGGACCTTATCTATGGTAACTTGCACATGGATGAGCTCCATGGTATCATCTTGTTTAACCAGCCAGGAGATGTTTCTTACTAAAGTAGATCGACATATTTCCACCTTTGGGCCCCAGTCTGTGCTGTTGTTGGTTTAAATGTGTGAAAGGCATATAGGGTTTCTGTTTCTCTCTTGGAGAGCATAGGGCAGCTTTTCCTCTACAGAAAACAGTTTTATAGTCTTTTCTGCACTTCCTTCATGTGATTTTAGTGAATTGTGTTTGGTCAAGCGGTACTCAGTGGTGTTTGAGTTGTTTAACCATGATCAAATGAAATTTACCAGTAAGCAAACATGAGAATTTAGAGTACATGAGGGAAACCTGAGGATTGTTTTATTTTATTTTATTTTATTTAAATGTGTTTATCAAGGTAGAACACCGATCAAACAATGAAAAATTATAGGCTTAGTGTGGGTTACTTTATAATGTAAACAAATAATGTACAGTATGCAAATAAAATGGTTTATATTTACAAGTAAGCATATACAAAGTGACAAATGATATATGCATAGAAAATCTAACAAACCAGATGTATGTAGAGTCACTATAATAGTCCTTCAAGGCATTTCCCATCAGCACATCCTTAATTTTAGAACAGTCAGACACCAGGTGGTAATCATTGTCAACACTTACCACAGCAGGCTTTACCAGGGACATCTCTCTGCCTACCCTGCTGAGACCATTGACTTCATGAATTGTGCATAAAGAAGATGTCAGACCCTAGAGCTCCTCTTTTTCATTGACATGATTATTTGTTTCTACTTTTAGAGGCAGAATTTACTGGTGAGTTGTATATTTTATGGGATTTTTATCTTTTTTTTCCCTTCTCCCTGTTTTTTATTTCTGTGTTTCTGTTTTATGAGTCATAGCAAATTATTCTTGGCTTCTTTTTGAAGTAGTGTGCACAGAAGGTCTTTATAAAGCTTTGCTGCATGGTGCTAATGTTCCTCTCAGGTCAAGACAGGAAGACTAACTGTTGCAATATTTCTTTGTCTTCAAGCAATACTACCATGTTTCATTGCTGCAAGACCATTCAGAACTTTTTTTTTAAAAAAAAACACCTTTATTAAAATATCACTTAAGCCATGGGCATGCATACATTAATAGAAAAGAAAACAAACCATATCAACATTTTTCCCATTTACATCCATTATATATTACGTATTTCTTTTCTTTTCTTATAGCAACTGTTTTTCAATCCAACATTGCATAAATCACTCAATTCCTTCCATAGCTTAAACCTGATGACGACTCCTGAACAGTATTCTGCATATATTATTCCCAGAAATTCCATTTATTTCTGTGTAATTCGCTCCTTCCCTTTTCTGAAGATCCCTCTTCCATTTCTTTTATCTCTCTTACAATATTCAATACTTCAAATGCATATGGTTTAGATTTTGATTTCAGTTTTGTAATTGTTTTTTGGCAGCCAACAGAATTAAATTTGAAAAGATCTTATTATGTCTAGGGAATTCAGATCTTATGTCCAAGCTCAGAAGAATAATTTCCTTAGTTGGAGCCATTTGCTCCCCAATAATTTCTGACAGGGTACTCTGTATGGGATTTTTTTAATCTGACAAAGCATTAAACTCCTAAATTCCCATAACATGTTCTCATTTATGCTGTCCTTCTCCATCACACCTGTGATATTTGCAATCTATCTGAGGGAAAAAAAACTTTAAAGTCTGCTTGGGGTATACAAATACCTATGCAAACATCTCCAAACAAAACCCCTAAACCTTCTAGCCTTTGTTGCATACTTGAGAGCTATACATATGTCCTCAAATTGTTCCCTTGTAAATTGTTTTTCCAGTCTCCCTTTCAAATCTTCTCTAACCTCGTCTGATTGATTCCTATAGCTATCATGCAATATATTATATGCCCTACTAATTATCCCCTTTTTAACAGCAGCTTCAGTTCTAGAGTTGACTAAAAACTCTACCAGAGCAGTTTTTTTCCACTTAGGACTCTAATATCCCTTTCTCTTTGCCTATACTTGGATATCAATGCCTGATTTGGAAGGTAGTCTCAAACCTGCAGTTCAAACTTTTTCTTGGTCTCATCCCACTCTTTTACCTTTCTTTCTGTAGTTCTTTGCTCACAATACCTTGCTTCCTTTGCCTGTTTTCTGTACCCCTTCTTGTAGTCATCTTTTTTTGTCAAGCGTCCTTTCATCATTCATGTTCTGGCTTCGTTATTAAAATGCTGTGTGCAACTTTATGAATGTAATGTGTTCTGTATGACGGCTGTTATCTCACTTATTTCTTGCCCTCTTTCCCTACCAGATAAATTCCTTCAACTCTTTAATAATTATTATGAAGAAGATAAATCCACAGACCACCAGGCTGAAATCGAAGTTCTTTATTTAAAACAAAGGTGAAGTTAGCGCTTTCAGGTAAAAACCCTTCTTTAGACATAAAAACATCTAACAGTCACATTATTTAAAATACATACTAACCAATCACCAAATTAAAACAATTAAGCACTCAACACAGTTATTTCACATAAGGTCTATGCCTACTGAGTATAGGCTTTAAAGGCACCACGCCATTTAGACCAGGGTTGTTGTTGTTGTGTCTTTTGGCTTTTCCCGGTTAGGGGTCGCCACAGTGGAACTCCAGTCCGCTAATGACTGGCAGTAAATTTTTACGTGCCGAGTTGCCGGCCCTGACACACAACCTTCAACAAACGTACCCAGTTCAATAATCCATCTTGTTTCATTATACTCAGTATTATTCACAATGTCCCCCTTTCTATTGCCCTCTCTTATGAGTTGCAGGGCTTGAAACAAAAAGCTATGGTCTTTATGACCTTCTATATACATAGCTAAGGCATTATGTTTATCAGATAATCTTATTGCTGAAAAATGTCATAGAATTCTATCCTTGAACCTACAATTCGTCTTGCCTACATAAAATGCTGCACAGCAAGTGCAGGAGGCCAGATAGATAATATTTTGTGACAGGCATGTAGCAAAAACTCTAGGTGAATACTTTGTATGTGTAATGGGATGTTTAAAAATATGTGTTCTGTTAATGAACCTACAAGCTTTACAGCTTTGACATGGATATGTGCCTACTCTATTGGGCATAGTCATAGAGCTACAAGTCCTATCACAGAGAATCTGCTTTAAGTTCTTATTTCTCTTGTAGACAAAATCGGGTTGTCCACCTACCAAGCACTTCAGAGAGTCATCTGTATTTAAAATCTTCCAATTATCTCTTATGACATTTTGTACCAATCTAATATCACTACTGTAGGTAAGGTACAGGGGAACATGACTTTTATCATTGTAAACACGTCTATTTCTATGGCGTTGTGATTGATGTACCATGTTGTTGGCTCTATTGGTCTTCCCCTTTTGGGATAACCATGATGCTGCTATGGTTTCCCTTAACAAAATAGAGTCCTTCGTGGTATCATCAGTCATTTCTCGATTATAATCTCTAGTCACAAGTCTATCAGTAAAGGTACTCAGCTCATGTTCAAAAGCCTCATCATCAGTGCAAAGTCTGGACAGGCGGAAAGTTTGTCCTTTCACTGTGTTATGGAAGACATGGCCTGAAAAAAAAAATACAGGTTGTAATGTAATTGTGTAAAATGCTTTCTATGCATGATGGAAATGGAACGTCTGCTCACGTCAGGCTTTCTTCTGCTAAAAATAAATAAAAATTCTGAGGAACTGGAAGTCATTTGAAGTTTGGATTCCTGCGGTCTCATGGGGTTTGGACGGCTTCAGACACTCTGTCTCATCTGCATGCTACTATTTTCAATTTTCTTGTCTATCACGGAAGTGCATCCCAGACAGCTCTTTGCCTCTCAGTGAAGACATGCTACAATTCAAAACAATCAAGTGCAGACTCCAGTGAGACTCCCGCAACACTCATTCAGCAACTGAGGGCATCGTTGCGGCCCTGCTTTTACTGGGGTGTACTACTACACCTTCAAAAGTGAAAATAACCAGCTAAGCAACCGCTAGTACTCTGTGTGTACATTTATGCTTTAAAAACAGAAAGTACGGCGTATAAAGTGCAATTCTTTCAGGGAGGAGGATTACTAACACGCACAAAGGGAGACCAAGGCTTTTATAGGTATTCCAATACAAAACAACCACTGTGAAATAATTGCGAGAGCGTTTTAACATTCTAACTGCTCTTTACAAGTGTTGCCCCGATAACGGAAAAGTACCTTTTAAACTATTGAGTTTGTTGGAGAGTTTTATTTGTGTGGGGATATTATTCCAGAGTTTAGCAACATACTTTGAGTAGAGCGAGTCTCCTGCACCATCATTTGTCTTTATTTGTGAGTAGTAAGAATTTGTTACTAGAACAGAAGTCCCTTGCTGGACAGTAGAGCAGTAATAAGTTTTGTAGTGCAGGGCATTTTTCTGGATGATGAATGAGTTTGTGTGCTGTAGTTAGTTGTGAATATTTTAGATAGTTGTGCTGTTCAAGCCAATTTAATTGCCTTAAGTTATGACAATGCTGGGTCCTGTGAAGGGGATTGGTGGCAAATTTAGCTCTTTTATTATAGCAGGAGGCAAGTTCATTCTTTGATTATTATTTAAGTTTGTTAGGATAGAAGTGGCTTATAAGAGAGTTGGCAGTGATAAGGTGGTGGATAGAGTTTTTCTTGCAGTTTCTGTAAAGCATCTATTGACCTTATGGTAAAAGGTTGCTTTTGATTTTGGCTATTTTGTTGAGGTAAAAAGCATTAACTTAGTTTTCTTGGGATTGAGTAGGAGGTTTGATTCTTAGAGCCAGGTTTTCTACAGAGGAGAAAGATTTTTGGGTAATGTATTGGAGTTTATTTGTTGTTGAGAGGCTGCACATAATTAATGTTGAGTCGTCTGCATAATAAGTAAGTAACTACTAAGTAACCATGGCAAGGAGTTTTGTAATGAGTTGAATGAGCAGTTGCTGGTTTGAGATGGTTCGAATGCCTTTGATAAGTCTAAGAACATGGTCGACACAAGCAGACCATTGTTTCTATGGTTGTTTATTATATTGATAAAATGTAGTAGAGCAGTAGTGGTGCTGTGCTGGGGCCTAAAGCGGTGTTGTATCTCTGAGAAGAGGTTATTTCAGGTTAGATATTGCATCAGCTGCATATAGATGCAATTCTCTCTTATTTTGGAGAGGGGATAGAGAATTGCTATTGGTCTGTAGTTATTAAACTGTGTAGATGTGCTGCATTTGTGCAGTGGTATGATGTAGGATTTTTTCCACAGTGATGGGATGTATCTTTATTCTATGGACCTATTAATTAGTATGGACACAGGGAAGGCTATGACTTATGCAGCAGTTTTTAGGTAGTCTGATAGTGGTTGGTGTACACCTGTGGAGGAAGTTTTTAGTTTAAGGAACAATTTCATTGAGTGAAGTGGGTACTGGACTAAAATTGAAGAGCTGTTGGACAGGAGTAGGGGGACAGATGTATTAGTGTTTAAGAGAAAGAATATTGACCGTATAAAGTAGGAATTTAACTGTGTGGGGATAGAGTCTGTTGTATTGTCTGTTTTTGGAGCGTGAGTGGCAAAATCTTCCAGATCTTTATCACTTTCTTCCGTTCTAACTTCCAAATTTCCCACAGGAATAGCATCTGTAACTGGAGACTTCCCTGCAGATTGATTATACATTACCATTTTTATCTAATCTCCTCCTGTCTTAATTATTAGTTGTGGAGCCTCATCTTCCTCTAATCTTGGCATAATTAAATTTTTACAACAGGTTCCAAATAATAAAAATAAGAACCAAGAGAAAATTGCAATTCAGAAGCACAGTCCCAAATAGATCACTTTGTGACAATTAATTAAGAAATGTAATAAAATTTATTAAACAAAAAATCAAGGATTTAGTGCTTTCGTTCTAAATATATCATGAAGGGCTTAAATAAATATTTACTTTTCTGCTGTTTCTTTGTTACACCATTCCTTTGCTTTATACAAATTTTCATTAAACTTCCGAAATATCTAAAGCCTCATCCCTTGCCAATAGCCCCTTACTACCTCAAATCTACAATGTATGCAGTTTAAAAACCTAACCATAACTATAACCAGGCTAAAAAACTTCTCAAAAGCTGACTACGACCTCCTAAGGGTGGGTATCAGTAGCTTCACACCACCACCACCACCACCCGCAGAAGATCCAGACAACTATGCTGAACAGTACGCCAGTGCAGTGTACAAGCACCTGTAGAACTGCATGCACTCAGCCATACCCAACAGAACTAAAACCTGCTCCTCAAGGAAACGCAAACCTGTCTGGTGGACATCCTGTATCAACAGGCTTTACAACAAAAGGAAGAAACTGTTGTCCAAGGGTAAAAAGGAACAAATTTCAAATTGGAAAAACTCCCTCCTCAGCCTCAACAAGCAGATTAGATCACTAGTGAAAACCTCCAAAGCCAATTATGAATTAAAACTAGCCTCCAAAACAAAGGGAAACCACAAAGCAGTTACGTCAGGAACCTCCATGGCAAAGCCCAGTTTTGTTCCAAATTCGTACTTAACGGTACCACTTACACTGATCCTGTTGTCTTAGCCAACCTGCTAGCAGATAGGTTCAGCACAAACGTCATCCCCTTATCCCCTGCCAAAGGCTCATTCGACATCCGCGATACTTGTCCTGCAACTCACATCTCTGTAGAGTGCTAAAGAGCTTATCCAAGGCAAAGAACACAGCTTCCATGGGACCTAATAGTATCAGACTGTATTCTGCACCATCTCCAGCAAGAACTAACTTCGCCATTAAGCACCCTATTCAACCACAACCTAAGTACAGGCTTCATTCCAGCAGAGTGGAGAAACTGCCATTATCATTCCCTTGCACAAAGATGGTGCCACTACTGACTCTGGAAACTATTGTCCCATTAGCTTGAGAAGTCTGATCTGTAAAGCCATGGAGCATATTATTATGAATCTCATAAACAAAGACATAGGCTATTTCCAAGCACTTGGCCCCACCCATTTCGGATTCGTCAAGAGCAGATCTTGCCCGTTGAACCTGGTTGACGTCTTTGAGACTGTCACCAAGGGCCTGGATGAGGGGAAAGTCAGTACATACAGCTCACCTTGACTTGGCCAAAGCCTTTGACACAATCCCCCACTTGGGCATCATCAAACAGCTAACTCAACTTGGCATAAATCCCTGTCTCATCAGGTGGGTGGCCACCTGGCTCACTGATAGGATCCACAAGGTCAAAATAGGCACCTCCATCCCCAGGGATCTGTCGTGGGACCCCTACTGTTTGGCATCTACTTCTCAGAGGTCCAACCAAAGACAAAAGGCCTGTGGCTGACCAAGTTTGCAGATGAATGTAAGTTAGGTGCTGTCATTGACTCCCCAATTGATGTTAACATACTGAAAGAGGGTCTCACCGCAACAAATGATTAGTGCCAAAGTCATGGCCTTAAGTTAAACACAAAAAAAGTATTATCATGCAATTTGGCAAAAACATGGCCCCTACTGATTACCACATCAACGGCAACCCCCTAAGCACACAACCTGTGGTGAGAGACGTGGGTGCTCAGGTTGACAATCTCACATTCGACCATCATGTAGCGGCAGTGGTCAGAAAAGCCTTTTACTTGGTTCATCTCATAAGTAAAGAGATTGCATCCAGAAAAAGGAGGTTATTTCCTCTCTGTACTCCTCCCTCATTAGGCCAATAATTGAGTATAACTCCCCATTAGGTGTGTACCTTTCCAAACACCTGCATCAACTGGAAAGGCCACAGAAATACCTCACAAAGAGAATCCATGGCCTCCAACACCTGTCCTATGCGGACAGGCTCAAATCACTCTCACTGTACTCTGTATCGTACAGATTGCTCAGAGGTGATCTGTGTCTCGCCTACAAGGCAATATCGGACCCTGCCCTACCAGAAATGCTTCATAAATATAAGTATAACTCCTCGCGCATTACCTGCTCAAAAGGCCTAAATCTAATAAGCAACATCAGCAAAACCTGCTGGAGAGACAGGTTTGTCCCCCAGCGGCTGCCCTGTCTCTGGAATAGACTTCCAAAACATGTCAGAGTACCTTTCTGACCCTCTTCAAGCACAACCTTGATGAGTGGATTAGTAACCACAAATTTGTCCCAGGGGTTCCACCTGTGTCCGTCATTGACAGGTGCGACAGGTGGTATCTAAGTTTTTTTGGGGGGGATTAACTCTTAGCTAGGGTTGAAAGGGCCCCAGGGCTATTAGCCTAGTAACTTCCTATGATCCTATGGGTGCTCAGGTTGACACCAATCTCACATTCGACCATCATGTAGCGGCAGTGGTCAGAAAAGCCTTTTACTTGGTTCATCTCATAAGTAAAGAGATTGCATCCAGAAAAAGGAGGTTATTTCCTCTCTGTACTCCTCCCTCATTAGGCCAATAATTGAGTATAACTCCCCATTAGGTATGTACCTTTCCAAACACCTGCATCAACTGGAAAGGCCACAGAAATACCTCACAAAGAGAATCCATGGCCTCCAACACCTGTCTTATGCAGACAGGCTCAAATCACTATCACTCTACTTGGTATCCTACAGATTGCTCAGAGGTGATCAGTGTCTCCCTTACAAGGCAATATCGGACCCTGCCCTACTAGAAATGCTTCATAAATGTAAGTGTAAGTCCTCGCGCATTACCCGCTTGAAAGACCTAAATCTAATACACAACATCAGTAAAACCTGCTGGAGAGACAGGTTTGTCCCCCAGCAGCTGCCCCATGTCTGGAATAGACTTCCCAAACATGTCAGAGTACCTTTCTGACCCTCTTCAAGCACAACCTTGATGAGTGGATTAACAACCACAAATTTGTCCCAGGGGTTCAAACTATGTCCCTCATTGACAGGGGTGACAGGTGGTATCTAATGTTTCTTTTTTGGGGATTAGCTCTTAGCTAGGGTTGTAAGGGCCCCAGGGCTATTAGCCTAGTAACTTCCTATGATCCTATGATCTGTCTTTTTTCCTGTTTTATCACTATTGGAGCCCTCTAGAAAGCCGTATTAATAATCTCCTTTTTCTTTGCACCAGATAACCTTCTGAATATCCATCTTGAAATCCTTCCTTTGTCAATTTCACATGCCCATTTCTTCTCAACTGTATTTCCTGTAGCATTAATATTCTCACTCTACATTTCTGAATATAATTCAATACTCCTTCTTTTTTGCATGTACCTGTAAGGCCATTTACATTCCAAGACACTATTGCTAGAGTAGCCACTAAAATAAAAAGCTATTGCTCCCACTTATTTATATATGACAGATTTTTGAATATGTATTTCAAACTTTTGTCTTACATCTACACACTAATGATTGGTAGGCTGATCTTTTGTACAGGTGTTAATTCTCATCTGTATTTGAACCTAAATCACATTCCTCAGTAATTTTTTTTCTCTAATTGTTGTTGTTGTTTGTCTTTCGGCTTTTCCCTGTTAGGGGTCGCCACAGCGGAACACTGGTCTGCTAATGATTGGCAGTAGATTTTCATGATCGCCAAGGTGCCAGCTCGACATCCAATTTTCAACGAAGGCACGCCCATCCATCCGCAGGGAGGACATGCAGACTCCACACAGAAGGCACTCCCCGCACTTCAGCCGAGAATCGAACGGGAGAACCTCTTTCTGTGAGGCAACAACGCTACCGCTTAATGAAGACCCTAAAACAAAAATACTAACTACATTTCTGGAACACTTTCATCCTCTATTAACTTAGAGCAAATGCACAAAACGTTGTGCATTTTTAACAAATGAAGTTCACCCTAATGACAGGAACGGTTGTCCCAAATTTACAGGTGCATCCACAGGCATAAAGTAATCTAAAGTTAAGGTTACCTGTGCATGTTAAAAGCCTGTGTTCCCACTTACACCTATTGCTGTCAGTTCTTTTCTCTTTTCCCCTCCTATACATGAAACAGATTGTATGATTTCAGAAAACATAAATTTTTATCCCTAATAAAAAGTGCATTGGCTACCATTAAATAAAACTAAATTATACACTGTTCTAATAAATGCATGGACGTATTAAGGCTGCTGGGGAGGCTGCTATCTTTTATTCACTTTCCATAGTTTCATACTTTATTTTTCACTGGACTACTTGTCATTTACCTTTAAATTTTGTATTTCACTCTTCAAAGAATGCTCAGAACTCTCAAGTAATTAATTGCATCTTAGGGACAGTTTGTCTCCATGTAAAAGTAGTCAGCAATGAGAAAAAAGCAGCAAACAGTTTGCTAAAAGACCCCACCTGTTTAAAATACCCTTGTCTGCATGCTACAAAACTGTTTTACAATATAACATGCAGTTTATAGTATGAAATGTTTTATACATATACTAATAGTAGCAGAAGTTCTTTTACTGTTACTTTTTCCCCTTTAGTGTCCTTCTAAACATTAAAAGACATAATGCAGGGTATATGATTTACTATCCACTCATAAGGTAAAGTCAACAAAAGCCCAGTTTTTTCTCAGACATCAGCCACTTTTTATTTGCTAAGCCATATCTCACAAATGTGATTGACACTTTATAATCTCACATTTATGCACTAATTTCATAGATTAGATTAGTATTAGGCTAGCTGCCCTTTGGAGCCATTTGAAGCCTAGCCAGTTACCCCATGTGAGAATCAAACCCTGCACCTTGTCTCTTTAAGGTAAACACCTTAACCATTATGTCATCCTCCCACCGTTTGTTCTGGTCTTTGTCCTGATCATCTCCATTTGCCAGCACTAGACATTGGCTCATGTCCAAAGTTCAACTGATTCTTCTAGTCAATTCCTGTGCTTTTGTTTGTCTCACAAGCATTTTCCTTTGGAACATTGAAAAAGGTTTCCCTGGCAAAGACTGTCTATCAGCTGTATTGTGAGAAGAATGAGAGATAGTCCCCTTCTTCTTGCTCACTCACTTTTTGTTGGGTAATGTTTATTTCCTCCTTAGCCTGTTCTCGATCCAAAAATATCTTTGATCCTCCAGGAAAAAAAGTCTGTGAAGACAGCTGGATACAGCAGCTTGAATCTCACACCTGTCTCTTGACATTTTCTGATTGCTGAGATAAAATTGCTTGTTTTCTGTCTGGTGTACAGTGAATAATGATTTTCTGCAACCACTGTATATTCTGTCCAATTTGTAATACTTTGCTGTTTTGACACAGTTTTGTCAGGATCATCTCTTTCTGATGGTATGATTACTTCTTTTCTAATGTAGGGCTTGGCTGCTTTCCCATACCCAAGTTTTGAGCATGAACTCAATGTGCCCTTTCAATTAACACATCTGCTGTAGAACACTGGGCCTGTTGCTTTTCTGTGTTTTCATAAAATTAATACAGTCTATTTCTTCTAGTTTCTCTGATACAACAGAAAATCTCAGATTTTCTCTGCAGTCTGTCATCTAACTCTTCTATTTTTTTGAAACATCTATTTTTGAGAGACCTCATTTTCAACTAGTCTTTTCTTTGTTTCACCCTCTAATTTTTGCATATGTTCTTCGTGTTTCACTGTTGCAGTCATTACATTTGGGTTATCTGGTTTGCAGTAGCCCTCAGTCGGCCTGATTAACAAAGTCTTGGGTCCTGCGTCGGTTGCTATCCCTTCTTCCATTAAGTCAGGTAGTCAGGGGTATAAAACATGCAGCCGACGCCATTACATCAGTCTTTCTTATCGTGCGATGCCCGAAGCAGAAGCAGTTCGCAAGTGCCGGTCGGACGACTCCTGAAATTTTCGTTTTCAAGCTTCAGAACCGAAGTCTTCAACTAAAGCTAAGTACCCCATTGGGGAAACTTTTTCTTGCTCCTTACTGATGTCAGTAAAAGTTAATAATTGCATTACTTGTGGAAAGCAAATACCTCACAAAAATTTTCATTCGTACTGTATTCCTTGCCTAGGCCCTGACCACAACGTGCCTTGCTGTTGGTTTTGTGCTTTATTTAAACAGTTCACTATCCGTCGTCGGTATATTTTCGCTTCTAAATATTTCGGTTCTCTGTTTAATTATCCAGAAATGTCATCAGTTAGCCTTCCGACTATCGGGATTCCAAAAAAACGCAACCATAAAGACAGAGACGGGCCGCCGAGGTCCAAAGCTGCCGACGACGCTTTTCCTAAGCCAGTCGCCACGAGATGCTTCAGCTGTGGAACCTGCGGATGTCTCTATCTTGGATGGGTCCAGAGCCGCTGTGCAGGCACCAGCTTCTGAGGGTGTTTTCAGGCCTATGGACTTGCATATTAAACCGACGCCACCTTCTTCATTTAGGCCAAAATCTCGAGCCATGTCTAAGAAACCGACGCCCAGGCCACATGCTCAGGCCTGTATGCCTAAAAAAACAAATGTTAAGAATGGCTGAAGATCTTATAACTCTAATCAGGGGAAGCCGACCTTCCCCTTCTAAGAGACCTAGGATTGAAGTTGTTTATGAATCTTATGAACAGGATTCTGATTTTTCTGATTCTTCTGATGATCATCTACTTATGAGGATTCTAATGCAGAGGACTCTATTGCCTCTGCTTCCCCTCCAGAGGATTTTTGTTTTGATGAAACCTTACATACTCTAAGGGAGCATTTCCACTGGGAAAGCCAGGATTTTTCTGATTCTAAAAAGAAGCTTAGAGATTTCTTACTCCTGCCTCCGCATAGGCCTTTAGCTATACCTCCTGTACTAGACATTGTTGATGGTGCCTTTTCAGAGTTTGGCCCCTGATTCTTTGCCTCCTGCTCCCAGAAAACCTGACAGATATTACAGGGTTCCTGATTCTCACAAGTTCCTTTTTAAAAATCTTATTGCGGATCCAGAGACTGTTTCACAGGGGCCCAAGGGCATTAAAGCTTCTTCTGCTAAAAATCCTACCCCCTCTGATAGAGGCTCCAGGGCACTGGATAGATGGGGTAAGAAAGTGTGCACTTCTGCAACTTTGGCCATTAGGGCTTTAAACTGCCAGTTTCATATGTTAAAATATCAACAACATGTTATCGGATTGCTTAAACAGAAAATGATGTTAATGCGACTGTGCTGAAAATAAAGAATTACAGGATTTAATGCATTCTGCTGAACAGGGTGGAAAACATACTTTGCAATGTGGATTTGATTCATTAGAGGCCTCTTGCAGGGCTGCTGTTACTGGGTCTGTGCTCAGAAGGCATGCTTGGCTTAAGGAGCAATCTTTGCCAGATCATGTTGAAGCTAAATTGTTGGATGCGCCCTTAAATCAGGACCACCTGTTTGGCAACAAGGCTGAGGAAGTTCTTAAAAAGATGTAAGATAAAGCTAAATCTATGCAAACTGTTAAAGATTTCATGCAGGTCCAGCCTCCTAGATTTAGTAGGCACTGTCCCTCTAAAAATTGGTCCTTTCCAGCCCCTTCCAGGTCTTCTCAAGCCAAACCCAGACACAGCAGAAACCCCTGGCTTCAGTCCCAAGGGGCACACAAGACTAGGCAATGGGGGGTTTCTGCACCCAAACCTGGGAGCAGCAAGACTCCCCCTATGGAAAACCATCTCAGTGACTTGCTTTTAAGACTTCCAAGCACTCCCCAACTGAATGCTCCTTTAGGCGGAAAGATTAGTCTGCAGGCCAAAAAACTGGGAACTCATTACCCAGGACAAATGGGTTCTAAATATAGTGTCCCAAGGATACAGATTTCATTTTCACACGTTACCAACACCAAGCGGGTGGCCAGATCTAGCCCCAAATCAGTGGGCAGAGGCCCAAAATCGGGTACTCTCTTTCTTAAACATGGGGGCTATTCAGTTGGTACCAGAAGAAGAAAAGGGACAAGGTTTCTATTCGAGACTTTTCCTGGTACCCAGAAAAGGCAACACATGGCATCCTATCCTGGACCTTTCCATTCTAAACACCTTTCTGGTGATTCCAAAATTCAGAATGCTGACTCTTCACCAGCTGCTTCCTATGCTAGGCAAGCATGCATGGATGGCAACACAATCAGGGAGTCTTGCAGAAGATACCTATGCTTCAAAGCAGACTACATGCACTATCAGTTCTCTGCACTGCCCTTTGGCTTATCTACTGCGCCCAGGGTATTCACAAAATGCCTAGCTCCAGTCATTGCATTTTGCAGGCAGAAAGCAAGGACATTCTTTTCAATCATCTGGCATTTGTTCAAAGGGTACTGACTTGTCTGGGGTTCACCATAAATGAAAAGAAATCCCACTTGGTACCCTGTCAACAAATTATATTCCTGGGAGCAAGCTTGAATACAACTTCCCAGATGGCTTTCCTCATGCCAGAGAACCAGATACATTTGACAACTTACTTCAAACAAGTGGCCACAAAAACCCAGCAATCTGCAAGACAAGTACTGCAAGCCTTGGGGTTCATGGCCTTATGCATTCTTCTAATTCCATATGCAAGGCTGCATATAAGGAAACTACAATGGTATCTCAAAAGCTTATGGTGTCAACATTCACAGGATCTTGAAGCAAGGATTCCTATCCTACTTTGCCTATGCCTAGAGTTCCTTTGGTGGGCAGAGGCCTGCCACCAAAACAGGGGACTACCATTCACATTACCCCCTGCCAAACAAATCTTAACAACAGATGCATCAGACTATGCATGGGGGGGGGGCTCACCTGGCAAGGAAGTGCATTCAGGGCAAGTGGAACCCAAATCAAATGCACCTGCACATAAATCAAAAGGAAATGTTAGCTGTACAGAATGCCCTGACAGCCTTCAAGGACCACATTCTTCCAGGACAACTAATGGTAAAGAAAGACAACACCACTGTCATGTGGTACATAAACAAGCAGGGGGGTACACATTCTTACCCCCTCTGCAGACTAACCATGGCATTTTGGAACACAGCCTTGAGCTACCAAGTGAATCTACAAGCTCAATTCCTGCCAGGAAAACTAAATACACTGGCAGACGGACTAAGCAGAAAACTCATGGACCCACAAGAATGGAAACTGGAACCAAGTATTTTCAACATGTTGACAAGCAAATGGGGGAGTCCAGATATAGACCTGTTTGCCTCCCCCCAGAAACATCAACTGGACAAATTTTGCACAAGGATTCCCCACAAGCAAGCTTGGAAAGTGGATTCTCTATCCTTCATCTGGAAAAACCTATCAGTTTATGCCTTTCCTCCTCTGCCTCTGCTCTCCAAGGTACTACTAAAGATCAAACAGGACAAGCCAAGGATGATTTTAATTGCACCAGACTGGCCTCGCCAACACTGGTACCTACTCTTGCACAGTGTGTCACACTTGGCTCCATGGCACCTGCCTCAGACTCCTTCCATGTTGTCTCAGCTGAAGAACATGATTCTGCACCCTCAGCTGCAAACCCTGAACCTAGCAGCCTGGCTAATTACCTAATCTCTCCTTTACCATCCCTCAGTAAATCAGTGATGGATGTCATTGTAGAGGCAAGGAGGCTATTACCAGAAAATCTTATGCTGCAAAATGGAAAATATTCTGTGCTTGGAACCACTCTCAATGAATGAACGCAGCAGTGCCCAATTTACCTCAGATTCTACAATACTTAACTGAGATGCTTCATAAGGGCTTGTCTTTTTCCTCCATCAAAATTCATGCCTCAGCCATTTCAGCTCATTATAGCACAGAGCATCCCCTCTTCTCTCACCCACTGCTCAAGCAGTTCCTCATAGGGGCCAAAAATCTAAGGCCATCCAGGAGAGCTCCAACTTCAGCCTGGGATCTTAACTTCGTCTTGGAGAAACTCACTCTTCCTCCCTTCAAGCCAGCTGCTACTGCAGATTTAAAATTTCTTTCCTGGAAAACAGCTTTCCTTTTGGCAATCACTTCTGCAAGAAGGATATCTGAATTACAGGCCGTTATGGCAGTGGAACCTTTCATCATCTTTCATGCGGATAGGGTGTCCCTCAGAACCAATCCTTCCTTCATGCCCAAGGTGGTATCCAGTGTAGCTCCTAATCAGTCCATTCATTTGCCTACCTTTTTTCCTAACCCACAGAACAAAGGGGAACGGATACTGCACTATTTAGATGTGCACAGACAGCTTAGATTCTACTTGGACAGGAGTAAACCTCAAAGGAAATCTGAACAACTACTGGTGGCGTTTGCTGCAGGTACAAAGAGGAAAGCTATTTCAAAACAAACCATTTCAAAATGGATAGGCCACTGCATTCATTTCTGCTATAAGCACCATAGAAAACCTATCCCACAGGGCATCAGACCCCATTCAACCAGGGCTGCATCCACCTCTACAGCCTTTCTCAGGGGAGTCCCTACTAGGGACATCTTAGAAGCTGCTACCTGGAGTTCTGTACATACTTTCACCAAGCATTACCATTTGCCAATTTTCTCTAAATCCAGGGCTGGTTTTGCCACTGCAGTCTTGCAGGGCCTTATAGCTGGTCCTAATTTTATTTAAATTCCTCCCCCCAACCTTAGCTTTGGGAATCTACCCAAATGTAATGACTGCAACAGTGAAACATGAAGAACATAGTACAGTTGTGTACACTTGCCATAAATGTAGATGTTCGAGTGTATTCACTGTTGCAGTCCTGGATACCCTCCCTCCAGCCACCTTTTCTTCCTTTGGCTATACCTCTACTCTCACTTACTATGCTCTAAAAGCTTTTTGGTGTATTTGCTTTTCTGTTGTAGGTATATCCTTGTATTTATAGACTTAATTGCTTCCCATTAGGGGGCACCTGACATCTGGGGCAAGAAAAACTGATGTAATGGCGTCGGCTGGATGTTTTATACCCCTGACGACCTGGCGTCATGGAAGAAGGGACAGCAACCAATGCAGGACCCAAGACTTTGTTAATCAGGCCGACTGAGGGCTACTGCAAAGCAGATAACCCAAATGTAATGACTGCAACAGTGAATACACTCAACATCTACATTTATGGTAAGTGTACACAACTGTACTTTTTATCAGTTAATCTGAGTAGATAGTTAAAGCTGCTTCTATTTTTTTCAGTCTTTGTTAATTTATGGACAAAAAAAACAAGGAAACAGAGAGTAAATCCTGTAATCCAAGAGCACCAAAACCCAGTGGCAGAAGATAACAATAATAATCCAAGAGACGTTAGCAAAATCCAAAAACGTTTAGCTTTCGTAATGTTACACATTACTTCATCAGACAAACATCTTCTGCCACTGGGTTTGATGCCCTTTGTTAATTTATGTTGATATATTCTTTCAGTGTTTCATTTATTTTCATCACCTTTGAGTATATTTAATTTATTTTACGGGAAGCCTTCTCTTGTACCAAATATGTAGCTTGAACTGCTTTTTGCTGAACAGCTGCATGATCCTAACCAGACATTTTTTTCTCTTCAATTTTTCTGATTGGTTTTCCCAGCAGTGTACAGAGTAGCCGGTAACTGAGCTTTACACAAATATAAGTTTCAATGGCACTCCTTTTTCTGTTTCACACTGGGAGGGCTTTAATTGAGCTGTTGATCATTGTGTAGCCATCTTTGAAGTCTCTGATCATTCAGAACCTTATTCACAACATAGATTCCTAGACTGTTGCTAGGCTAATGACCTGGGGGCCTTTCTAAGCCTAGCCAATCTTTCCTGAAAGAATAATGATGTCCTACATCCAAATAATACATTGAGGGTACAGCATTTATAAGCTGCCTCTGTCCATAAGGGACATGGATGCCAAGCCCAGTGTAAATTTCCTGTTCCCCATTCACTTGTTCAGGTAGTGCTTAAACTGGAGTAATAGACAAACTCAGCTTCACATAGATGGGAAGCCTGTTCCACATTTAATGAATCTCCTACATATTTGTAAGTCAGAGTACCAGAAAAAGGTCTAGGGACCTGAATTTTGTCTGTGACAAACAGAACATGTTGAAGATTCATTAAGTGTGGGGTTTGCAGATCCCTTGTATGCCAGGCATAGATCACCCCTCAGGAATCTATAGGAGACTGAGTAGAGGGAGGGGGCTCTTCATATGGCAGGTTTGTTGCACCTTGTATTCTTTTTGTGAGGAACCTTTGAGGTTGCTCTAGTTGCTGCATATGCCTGGTCAGGTACATACCAAAGGGGGCACCATACCCTATGATTGGTTTGATAAGGGCAGAGTACAGTGGGATAATGACCTCTTTGGCCCTTACGTACAAATTGTGCAACATAAATGGACTTCCTCACCACTGTGGCCACTTGGTGGTTGAAGGTAAAGCTACTGTCTATGTGCATACTCAGATTCTTAACTACTGGGTTGACTCTTAGGGGTGTATTGTCAAAATGGTATTTAGTCAGGATGATTGATTTCCCAAAGAGTACAGTTATGCATTTCTCAGCATTCAGTTTAAGATCATGGCTTTGGTGCCATTTGTTAGTCAAAAATTGACCACCTTGAAGAATGCTAGTGTCTGCAGGGGGAATTGATGATAATCTCCAGCTTGCAATCGTCTGCAAACTTAGTCAGCCATAGACTTTCAGCATTTGCTTCCATTTCAGAGAAATAGATGCCAAAAAAAGAAGCAGGCCCAGTACTGAACCCTGGGGGACTCCACTGGTGACTAGCCTGTTGGTGGAGGTGGCCTCATCTACTTCCTGGATTCTGTCAGTGAGCCAGTTGCCTATCCAGTGGGTGATAAAAATGTTGATACCTAAATCAGTGAGCTTGTCTGTAATGCCTGAGTGGGGTATTGTATCAAAAGCCTTGGAAAGCTTTGTGGTTGTCCTTTGCCTGAGAAGCTATTTTTTTCTTCAAATTTAGCCTTTGAAGTATTAATTACCCCTCTTAGCTGCCTGTTTAGATCAGTCATAGGTTCATAGGACATTTCTAGGCTATTGGCCCGGAAGCCGTCATAAGCCTAGCCAAGAAATTCTTGCATGTTCCCACAAGGTCAGCACCTGTTTCCCCTGTTCAGCAGGGACACAGGTGGGATCTCAGGGGTGTATTTTCTGTTTCCCATCCAGTAGTCCAGGTTCCTCTTAAAGGGGACCAGTGAGGTACTCTGCTTGACATGGAGAGGGAGTCTGTTCCACAGATGGGAGAGTTTCTGGGGCTTTTAGTATGTGTTTTTCTTTTGTTGCATAACCGATTGATATTGTGATTCTACTAGGGTGGCTTGTCTTTTGAGTTCATCTTATTCTTAATTCGAATTGGCACGGCTCATTCTATACAACTAGCAATATCACTCTACTGAGATTTTGTAAATAGCTCAGTGTATTCTGTGGTGTTTACTGGGCTTCGGGGGTGCTTGGGATGTAGCCAATGTGTTGCTTAGTAGAGAGAGGTTTGCCTTGGAATAGTTCCTAAAGCTTTTTGGTTTTGCTGGATCCCCAGATTTAATTTTTATTTCATACCTATGCTCAGATCTGACGAAGGAAGATATTACATTGGGTGAGGAACTTGGCCCCCCCATGTACGTGAGTACAAGGTCAGGGATGTTTGTACCCCTGCTAGGAGAATGGAGCAACTGTTCCAGGATATTGGTATTAAGGTTTAGAAATCACTGGATTTGTGCATTAGAAGTGGTACAAGATTCCCAAATTATAGAGCGGTAGTTGAGATCCCCCATGAATATCGTATTGAGTTGAATGGTGAGGGATTCTATACATTTGAGATATGTTGCAAGGGTATGGCACAACACCCTATTTTATGGTAAGTTCATATATATGAGTTCCAGCAGGTCATGTACTTTAACTAGTCTGAATGTGAGATCAGTCTTAATATAGACTGACATTCCTCCACCTTTAGTTTAAAGGTGTGAAAGGCATTCTAACCTAGTATTGCTGGGGTCCTCTAAGCGACTTTAAACCAGGTCTCCATTACTACACAGATGTCTGCACTTTGCAAGGAGAGGAAGGCTTGGAGGGAGTGGAGTTTCTTGTCAAAACTTATAGCATTGAGGAGTACCACCTTCAGATATTTCTTCATAGGTTCAAGTAAGTTGGTAGGTTTATCAGTTTGGCATTGCCTAAAAAAACGCACAATGGGGGGGGGGATCTTTGCCAGTATCCAAAAACCTAGAGGGGATAAGTACAGACCATCCCTGGCAAAGCAGCATGGTCTGTCAACCATGTCCTCCCAGGCCATCAGATATTGTGCCCCCATGGAATGACACCAGAATCTGAGCAACTTGTTAAAAGCAGTCATTTTGTGTTGGTAATGTAGCATCATCCTTGAAGGAGGTAGTATGCTCCTCACTGCTAGGCTGATACCTGTCTGAGGTACATAATCAGCGAGCTCGATCATGTGTCTCTTCATATAGTCAAGGGAGGTATGTCTCAGGTCATTAATACCCACCTGGACTATGACAAAGTCATACTGGTACCTGTGGTTCAATGACCTGAGTGACTGTGTGACTTGACGGAGCCTAGTCCCAGAAAGACAGCTAACCGTGACTCTCTCTTTACTCAGTCTGGTGAGGGGAGACATCAGTGTGCTTCACTATAGAACCACCAATGACCAGGAAATTTGGCTGTGTGCTGGTTTGCCTTAAAGGTTTTGCAGTGAAAGCACTGGATACAGTCTTACTATTTGTAGCTGCAAGTGGTGTTTTAAAGGAGTGTTTACCTGATGGCTGATAACCCTTTCTTTGATAGTACTGTGCAGGAGGTCTTAGTGTTTTAAGAAGGTTATCTGTAAGTGCCTCAGCATAAGTAGTTTTATGTGTAGGGTCTTTACCCTGTGCAAGTAGGCATGGTGCAAGTGTCACTGACAACCTCTATAAGATTAGTTATTAATTGTATGAGAGCGTTTTGCCTCCAGCGTTAAATTGTATTTACACTTCTTGCATACACTGTCTCCTTTATTAAGAATAAGTGGGTTGTCACTGTACATGAGGCAATTGGTAGAATGCCTCAGACTACCCATCTCAACCAGAGTGGCCATAAAGGAGTGAGGAAAACTTTAATATTGAACAAGTAAGTTAATAAGACAAGCAACTTGAAGAGCAATGCTCATGTGTGAGCAAACTAGATGCTCTAGTAGTTAAAAAGAAATCTGTCTAGACAGTAATGCCACAAGAGTGCAGACCACAGACCAGAACAAAGACACTTAGAATAACTGGTACAATAAGCCTTCACCAGCAATTCCCAGCTTAGGTGAAGGCTAGCCTCTCCTCCCACAAGAATGTAGACCACAAACCTTCTTAATGTAAAATTACTGGTTTGGAGCCCAAGTGCTTAAACCAGAACTAAAACACTTGTAGAATGTTGTTGTATCTTTCGGCTTTTCCCGGTTAGGGGTCGCCACAGCGGAACTCCGGTCCACTAATGATTGGCAGTAGATTTTTACGTGCCGAGTTGCCAGCTCTGACGCACAACCTTCAACGAAGGTAAGCCCATTCACGCATGTCTCCACACAGAAGACGCTTTAGCTGAGAATCGAACAGGACAACGTCTTACTGTGAGGCGACAACGCTACCACAGCAACACCACCGCAGTAACTAAAACACTTTTAGCTTAAACCCTTCTAAGCTGGGAATTCCATGTTGAAGGCTTATTTTGTCTATTATTCTAAAAACTAAAACACTTTTAGAATAATAGACAAAATAAGCCTTCAACCAGGAATTCCCAGCTTAGAAGGGTTTAAGCTACCTCTCCTGCCACACAAGTGTAAACCACAAACCTTCCTTATGTAAGATAACTTGTTTGAAGCCCAAGTGCTTAAGTCAAAACTAAGAGGCTTGGAATAACAGTTATAATTTAATTGGGCTACTAAGAAGCAGTAATAAGTGCAAAAGAGTAAATGCAACTGAACACCTTAAGAATATGCAGCAAAAAGCAAAATAAAGTAATAAAGTAGGAAGAAGCACAGATATAGTAAAAGTAGCGGAATAAAGTGCATTTTTTAAAATAAGTGGGAAGGGAGGAAACAGAACCCAGCTGAGCTCTCAGTACTCCATAGAATGAGCTGATGAGATGGGACTGTGAGGACTATCCACAATCACATTTATAGTAGGGACAGGCAACTCAAAAGCCGCCAAGTTTAAAAATATAGTAGCATTAGGGCAGGTGGGTAGGAAAAATCAAATGCAGACAGAGATCAGCAATAGTCAGCCAGAGAAGAGCAAGTCAAACAAGCACTACAGCTAAAGATGACTCAAAATATTTCTAGTTAAATTAGGAATGCTGTTTCTCAGCTCCCCCCACTAATTAGCTGGATGTTATTCACTGTCTGTAAAGGAATTCATTTCTAACTTTTCTAATTGACCCTAGTCAGGCCCTCTTAACACTCCAAAAGAAGAAAAAGAAAACTTAAAACAAAAAGCAATGTAAAAGATAAAAAAAATATAAGTAACTCAACCTTAAATGAAAAACTTTAATTCAAAATCAAATGTAGACAGAGTTCAGCAATAGTCAGGTAGACAATAGCAAGTCTACACGTGAAGAATAAGAAAAAATAAACACTGATGCAGTACCTTTGAAATACTGAAGTGTTCTAATTCCCCATCTGCAGTTAGCCTAGTACACAAGAAGGCTTGCTGTTCGTCTTAGAGAGGTGACACTTTCTCCAAATCATGTGTTTAGTGTCCACAGGACTCCGAAACTTTGTACCAGTACTCACTTCTTTTTAGAGAGCTCCCATCTGGAGAAGGACACGCAGTATATAATGTGTTCAGGTAATTCCCTTCCCATTTGGGAAAGCACATAGGATTTCGGGGGAATTCACTAATATGCTCAGCTTTTTATTTTATTAGACATCCCTGTACATGGAGACCATCTAAACTGCCCTGTCTTTGGACATTAACCTATATTTCCAACTGCCCTGTCTTTGGACATTAATCTGTATTTCCAACCTTGTAACCAGTGCAGTTTTTGTTAGGGCTAAAGGTTAATGTTTTCTGAAAGCATACAAGCTGTTTTTCACTCAGAACAATATGTGGAGAATTCCTCTGGCTAACAGCCTTATGTAGTCTGATGGAATTGAGTAATTACTACCTCTTAATCCTTCATGCTGAAACTTGAGGATTGAACATAATGTAATCTGGTGTATACCTTTCTGCTAATATGCTCAAGACTTTTTCAACATTGTTTTAGATGTGCGTCTGTTAACTTGAGCTGATCTGCTTGACCTCATTGCTAGGCTGCATACAGAAACTTCAGAGAGTGTAATTACTTTGAAATTGTAGTACCAGTTCTAACATGAGACAGCATTGGATTGTGAAGTTCCTTTGAACTGCACCTTGTATGAATTTCAAGTGAAGGCGCATCACCTGTATCAGATGATCACCTTTGAAGAGTGTCAGTGTAACAGCACATCATTATGTTTTGGTTTACCCACTTTCTGTTTCTGTGCCCTGGCCAGATTTCTGGACTTGCTCCTGTCTTTCATGTGAAGAGCAGCACTGGTATAATGTCTGCAGAGGCACTGATACAGGTAGTAGTAAACCATGTTAAGTAGCTGGCATTGTCATATGTGCTGTTTAGTTCTTACTGTCTGGATACTGCTGGGCCCTTAGTTAAGTAGCAGAGAAAATTATCTACACTGTGGCTTGTGTTTGCAGTCAGTAGCCATTTCTCAGTAGAATTTCACTGACAAAAGGTGATGCCTTTCTAGGTATTGAAGGAAGTATGATCGTGGATTCTGTTTTAAATCCATTAACAGATATACTTGTGGTAGATAGATAGCACCTAAAGATTTCAACACCCAGTTCTCATTCTTTTGGGGCCTGAACACTAGTCATGAATCTTCTAAGATTTGGTTTAAGTTTAATAAGATTACTAGACTTAAAAACTTGAAAGTACTTTATTCCTAATTAATTAAAGAGCACTTAAAATTAGTAGATAAACAGTCTAAAAAAGAAAATTTTAAGCATAAAAAGATAGAGAAGCTAAGAATGAGAGGGAGTGACAAAAAGGAATAAAATGAAACCGTGATCAGATAAACTATAGAAGACTTTTTAAAAAAGAAAATATTTACACTCTATTAAATGTAACGTTTGCATGAGCTTGATACCCCATTTTGACAACTTTGAAAAACAGAGATCAGAAATTGGTCACCAGAAGTACTAAAAAGACACATCACCATTGTGGTGCTGCAGGCAGTACATTAAAACAGCATTTTCTTGGGTACCTGTATCAGAACCATCTAGAATAACATTAGAAATGCAAGAGATTGCAGATCCAGTTTGTGTTATTGTGGAGAAACCAAATGCCTCTTTTGTCTCCCTGTTTCATTGACTACAAACCGCTTGCCCAGAAAAATTTTAACATTATGCAAAAATACAGACTGGCAACAGCAAGGAGCAAAGACCTTTGTTGGCACACCCGCTCTCCAGACCAGTCTGCTTTCCTTTTGTAATTGGAAACATGTGAAATTTCACCTATACCGATAAGGGCAACAGAAGGTAAAAGAAAATGGAGAGGTTCAAGGCTTTCTTTAGTTGGGGGGGGGGCACATTATTTTTGTATATGTTGCAGATTGACCTAGGTCATGAAGATAACTGTCTCAGTCTTCCAGTTCACCAGTGAACACTGGCTGCAAATAAGGTTCAGATGAAGTCTGAGTCGCTTAAGACATTGTTGGACCTTTTGGAAATAGAGGAGCCAAGGCTAATATTTTGCCCTGCATGTATTTCACGCCAATGAAAATGCCTTTAAAACTGTATCGTTGAAACTCACCCTTCAGTCACTCAAAAAGGCTGGATAGATTTTACAAAGTTCAGGATAACTTTCCAAACTATCTATATATCTATCCATCTATATATATATATATATATATATATATATATATATATATATATATATAGAGAGAGAGAGAGAGAGAAATCTGTGGATGCTGCAAAAGGATCTAAACTGGTTCCAGAGTTCCACAGACTCCCTAATGATGAGAACAGGGTTTTTGAGTGATACTGGAGAGTATTTTTTACCTTATGCACCTTAGTTTTAAGGGTTTATAATTGCCAAATGCACATAATTGTCAGGATTATATCCTCAGAAAGAAGACTTATTAGGAGAAATACCAAATGAGGCTTGATAAGCAGAACTAATTTGCTGACCCATTCGGCCTTTAAGGTGAAGAAGCATGACGCATATGTTTAGGCATAGCTTTGTCCTTCTCAGCATCATACAAGCTACTCGGAGATGACCTCTGCATTGCATGTAGATCTTCAAGAGACCATATTCTGTCAGACCTATTATATCTTATGTCCAGTGGTATAATAAACACACACAATGGATCTCAATCTCTTTTGCAAAATAAATAGAACATGTTGGAGGGACAGGTTTGTATCAGAGAACAACTCTTCTGTGGAACCACCTTCCATGCCACATAAACCAAACTACTTCTCTTACTCTTTTCAAATGTAATTTGGATGAATGGATGGATAACAACAGATTCACCTCTGGTTCAGAATCCCTGTTCATCATGGATAGGGGAAACATGAAAATGTACCAACATATCTTTGTTTGGCCTATCTCTGGGTTGTCTGTATGCAAAATATAAGTGATAAAAACTACATGGGAATGTAAGGCTAGGCTTCTTAAAATCCTCACAAATCAATAGCCTAGTAAGTACCTTTAAACCTACAAACCTATGTTAAGTTTAGTGTGATGCACTATAGGCCTTCAGTAAAAGTGCAGCAACAGAGACAGCTAATACACAGGCACCGGCTAAGAATTTAGCCTCTAGAGAATGATGATAAGAGGCATTTGTTGGACACTTGGAAACTATCCTATAAAATAGTGCCTTTTTTACAAGAAATAGAATACATGGCAGTTGGGGAAGTGAGGTAAGCTGCCTCACTCCTAAGATGGTAGCAGCCAGCACTGACTGTCCTTCTAGTATCTCCCTTCAACTCCCCTTCCTTTTTTCACTTTTTCTACCCCCACATTCTAGGAGGGAAACTTTAATACTTCTAAGCAAAATTTTCAGACAAATGGAAAAAAGAGGTTAATTTCCTCTGGTTATGTATCAGAATTCAGTGCCTTTCTTCCCTTCTTAAGAATTCTTTATCCCCCTGCAATCAGGTGGAGTTGATTCTGATGCAGCCCTTCCAGTTTAATGTATACCTAGAATCCCCCTGAATAAGCAAAACAAGACTTTTTATTTTATTTCTTTTAGTAAAAAAAGATCATCCTTGTTAGACCCATCCTAGATTTATCTTGACTGAACAGGTTTCTGAAAGCAGCCAGGTAGATGATAATACTCCTACAAACATTGTTCCTGCAGGGATTGTTTCCACTCATTTTACCAAAGGCACTTTTTGTCAGCAGGGTTTGTAAGATGCTCATCTTTACATCCCAGATCACAGACTTAGTATTTGATGTTCAGGGCAGGGCATGTACACTTTCAGTTCATTTGCTTTCCTTTTGATTTGTCCACACTCACAGCCTATGAGAAATTGTTCACAGAAACCCTGTATTGTATTGTTAATAGTTGCATATAGGCAGCTGTGCCTACCAGAAATAAACCTAAAACAAACTCTAAAAACAAACCTCCCAGCTGGAATCCAAACATAAATAGTTGTACAACAAAAGGAAGAGAGCCATAGCTAAAAGTAAGAAGTGCAGAGGCCAGCAAGATAACAACAAAGAGGGCAAATTAAGTCTACCAAAGGCAATTTTGACATAAAATAGCTTCCTTGGCCAAGAACAACTAAAAGGCTGTCTTTAGCTGTGCCTGAAACCGCAAAGGCAGTACATAGCAGAATTGGTAATATGTGTAGCTAGAAGACTGGAAGATGTAGCAAATCTGCTGGCCGACAAATTAATCTTCAGTTTTAACCCCACCCCCACCCCCGGGAAATACCATTAGACGTAACCCTTCCAACAGTCAACAAGCAGCAGATTCTAGAGCATGCTCTAAGGCCAAGAACACTGCATTGTTGGACCCTAGTAATACCCCAGAATTCCTCCTAAATAGCCTGAAAGATGACCTGTCATGGCCACTGGAGTCACTATTTAGCCATAGCTGTCAGAGAGGCTTTGTGCTACACGAATGGCGGACTGCAACAGTCATCCTTCCAAAGAAGAATGGTACATCAGTGGACCCGGGAAGCTACAGACCCATGCATATGAGTAGTCACATGCAAAGCCATGGAAAGAAGTATTATGGAGATGATTAAGAATGACATGGGAAAACTTCAGACATTGGATCCACCCCACTTTGGCTTCAAGGGCCGATCATGCCTATTCAGCCTGGTCAGCTTCTTTGAAAAGGTCACCAAAGCAATGAATGAGGGCAAAACTGTACATACTGGCTAAGGCATTGAAACAAACTTAGGGAATTAGGCACAAACCTGTATGTTACATGCTGGATAGCCAGTTAACTGTCAGATAGGACTAGGAAGTTGGGATAGGGGGGCCACCTTCACAGAGTCCTGTCACTACAGGAGTGTCTAAGGGCTCTGTGTTAGGTCTGCTCCTTTTTGGCATCTACTTCTCAGAAGTCAAGGCCAGTTTTAAAGACCTCTGACTGATTAAGTTTGCAGATGATTGCAAATTGGAAGCAGTCACAGAATCCCCCAAGACACTTACACCCTATAAGAAGGACTAATGTAGACACATGACTGGTGCCAAAACCATGGCTTAAAACTCAATGCCAAGAAATAGTCAGCCATCCAAGGAAACTACCTTGTGGATAACGCACCCTAAAGAGTAGATCTGTTAGTCAGGTATCTGGAGATGTAAGCAGACACTAACCTGGCCACAACCAACATGCATCTAAGGTAGTAAGGAAATTATTGTGTTGCTCAACTTATAAGCAAAAGCATGACATTTAGATTCAGGGAGGTCATCATATCACTGTATTTGGCCTTCATCAAAATCCTCATTGAGTGCAATTACCCCCTCCCCCTTCCTTTGGCATGTACCTGAGCAGGTACATGCAGCAACTGGAATGTCCACAGAGGTTTGTCAAAAAAAGAATACAGGGTGTTAAAAATATGTCCTATGCAGAATGTCTTAAAGCTTGCTTCCTACAGACTGTTGAAAGGTGATCTATGCCTAGCATGCAAGGCATCCTTTATGGACATTTTTTTACTTCCGCAAAAGCAATAACATCAGAACTACTTGATCTCTGCATTTAAACCTTTTTTTGCAATATAAATAGGGCATGTTGAAGGGAGAGGTGCATGTCTTCCACTTTTCTTGTGCAGGCTTTCCATCCATGAGAAGTAAAACTCTTCCCTTACCCTATTTAAAGCATAACGTGGACCAGTGAATGGGAAACTGGAAATTCATCCCTGGTCCATCACCTTGTCTCTAATGGACAGTGTCAGCCTGTAAGTCATGCCCTAGTTCACATACACCTTGTAAATAACCTCTAAGGCACAAAAAATTGCAAGATACATTTGGGATGCATGACTAAGCTTATAAAGGGACCCGTAGATGTTAACCTAGTACACACACATGAACTATGCCAAGAATATGTATCAAATTCTTAACTTCAACTTTGGCCAACCTGAGGACACAAAGGATCCATGCTTATCCATGTGTGGGAGGTGTATTTCATCCACAGAAGTTGTTTAGATAAAAACAAATATAGAGAGATCTGAAGTACTCCATAGCCTGCTTAAGTAATTTTAAATTCTCCCAGAACTTGGAAAGATTGTGCATGATGCCTGAAATAGCAACGTTTTTTTTTATTTTAAGAATCTTTACTAGGTATACAACAGAGCAGGCTGTTTCTGTTGAAGAGCAAGGCTATTCATCTGGGGCAGTTCTTTTCAGACCTGGTCTGGAAGATGGGTATGTTAATTTAAATGGTCTTGAAAGACCTAGGTCACTTCCCTTTTCCATCCAGATGTTGCTTCTGTCCAATTTGCACATGAAGAAATGATGCAATACTTTCTCACGTACTTGAAGGCACAACAAGATCACCCATTGCACAAACTGTTGCATCTAATCCCACCTTTCAGGATGGAATTTAACTGTGGTCTCAGCAAGTGTTAAGCAACCATGGGATGCCCTTTGCCACCCCAGAAGATGAACAGACCCTGATCATGGATGCATCATATTTAGCCTGGAGTACCCATACTGCCCCCTTGAAGGTACATGGCAAATGGAGCACCTCTTGGGCATATTGAACAACTCCAAAGAAAAGAGGCATATCACGTTAAATAAGTTGGGAAGCCTCATACTAGCCTTGGAACTCTCAAGAGAGTTTGACAATCATGAATACTAATAATGATTGCAGACAACACCACAGTAATGTTATTTATATATATATATATATATATATATATATATATATATATATATATATATATATATATATATATATATAAAATGAACACTGGTCCACCTCCTCAAAGAACCACTGCATTTTCAAAGGTCCTGTACTCCACCCCCAATTCAGGAGGAAGAGTTACTGGTGCACCCAGACCCGAAGTGCTAATTCTGATACAGTTCTTACAATGTAAGTTTTTAGTAAGTATACATTTTAATGAGTATGTGAAAAGTTTTTATTCCAAGCTGTTACTGTGGTTTTGTCCATAGTAGTTTTCCTCATTCATGATTGTCATACTGTCTAGAGATCTCCAAGAGTAAGATGGAACTCCTCAACAGATGGCACTTGGACACCCATCCTTGACTTTTCCTGGATGAAGAGCTTTCTGAATGTAACCTGATAGATTGTTAACCCTACAGACATTGTTCCTATTCCTTTCATTATAGGTACTTTTGGGCACCATCTGTCTGAAGGATATTTGTTTTATCATAAATCTCAAATACCACAGACATTGTTAGATTCAAAGCAATGCTGATCACTTTCAGTTCACCTTCTTGCTTTGTTGTTTGTCCGTTATGCCCAAGTATTTACAAAATGTTTAAGACATGTTTTTATTCACCTGGGGACATAAAGGACCCATACTTACCTATATGTGGATGATTGATTGATGTAAAGCACATCTCTGGAAGAAACACACAGGTTTCTTGAAGTACTCCATGCACTGCCTAAGTAATTTGGGGTTCTCCCTGAACTTGTTTACATTAAGCATAATGCCTGGGATGACCGATATTTTGTTAGGGTCATTGCTAGGTACAAAATGGTGCAGACTGTTTCTATTAGAGGACAGAGCTGTCCTGTTGGGAAGCTGACTGGCAGTGATTGCTAGTATGAATACTGTGGCAAACAACCTTATCAGCACCACATCCAACAGTTAGTAATGGACACAGACTAGATCTGAAGGATTCAGTGTGTATGACAGACAGTGGGTATCCCCTGTGATTGGCATGATTACACCAGAAAGTAGATACTAGCTGAAGAAATTATGTTCCACAGAACCACACATTAAATATGGTCATTGATCTCACTTTTCCGCCTTTCCCCTCTTCCTTTGTGTTGAAAAAGGCAAGAAGAAAGACAGGTTTCTTTTACTGGCATCTGTATGACTAAGACAACAGTGGTTCTCCTAGTTGGTCCAGCTGAGCAAAGAATAAGCATTACATTTCATACATATCCTGCACACTCCTGAGTCTGGAGGAAAGGTTGTAGTGTACCCATTCTTGAGGAATTAAGAGTTAGCAGTCTGAATGTTGTCAGCCTGATACTCTTTAAATGCAAGTTCTCAGAAGAGATGTTTCACATTATACAGGAGTCTAGGAAACCTGACATTACATTATTTTTTGTCCAAATGGAAAAGTTCTCCTTAGTGTGCTGTACATCTAAGAGTCTTGCATTGTCTAATAGAACTCTTCCAAGCTTGTCTGTCCTATGCTACTATTAAAGTGCACCTCAGTCATTGCTACATGCCTTCCTTTGAACCCTTCTTTGTCTGCCTACTTAAGCAGTTAATAATTGGGGTCTTGTATCTCTTGCATTCTAGGAAATTGTTGTTGCTTTCATAGAGACCATAATTTTGTGATGCAAACAAAAAACTAGTCTTTCTGAGCCAAGCACCACAATGATACATTATTGCCTTGGAATACTCTTTCAGGTTTGATACTTTAGTCAGGAATATCTTTGTTTCAGGGTGTTGTGTAGAGAGCTCTACATAGTGTTTTGTAGATAGAGTAAGCCTTTAATCGATCCTTTCATCTCCAAGGTAATTCTGACTTGGCACTGAATCAGTTCATACATCTACTTATTTTCTATCTTAGCCCCCCTCCAAAAAAAAAAAAAAAAAACAGGGAGGAAACAATTTACACTTGAGTGTGCATAAGCATCTCAGATGTATAGCAAGAGCAAAGGATTTTACACAGACTAGCTAGGCTTGATGTGCTAATTTCTAAGCAAGTACTTTCAAAGTGGCTTACCAGCTAACTTATCTTCTGTTATGAGAGTAATGGAAACAAAAACGTATGAGAGTCTTGTGAAAGCCCACTGGACCAAGGCAGCAGCCTTCGGTAGAAATGTATAGGCCAAGAGAATCTGTATGTACCTTCTTTAGACATTACAAGCTGCATCTTCACTGCAGGAACAGAGCATAATTTGCTACTGCATTTCTGCAGGGTATGTTGACACATGTTGTGCAAATAATTGCTTTAGTACTTTCCCTGTGAATAAGGAATTGTATACATCATTAGTGATCTTTACTGAGAACATAGTAGTGCATAGTACTCTTGTGTAATTGTCAACATTTTTAATAGTAGGCTCACTGCTGCATTGCAAACCCAAGTCAACTGCCTCCAGGTAGCAGCAGCCATCTTGTGGGTGTCTGGAAGTCTGGAGTGGTGGTGGAGACTGTGGAAGCACACCAGTTTTATTTTATTTGTGTATTTATATATATTTGAATGTTGTTCACTTTGTTGAATTTGCAGTTTGCCACCAAAGTAAATGACTCTGAAATGTGGTTGTGTTCCTTTTCTCGAACATTGAAGATAGCGACAAAGTAAACACTGAATGCGTGAGGGCAGGGTGAGTGCAGATTTGGGTTACTAATGCTGAAACCTTGAAATATACTGAAGATTTTGGCATTAGGGGGAATGCAGTATATGGGTGTGAGTGTATCTAGATTATGGTTAGAGTAAAGCCTAAGTAAGAGGATAGATTTAGTTTCGTATGTGTTTGTTGGTGTGTGTCTGAGTGTCTTGTGTAGTACTACCATTACAGAAAGGGTTTTCAAGGTAAAGTGTATGGTTAGGGTTAGGATTAGCTTACACCCCTGCCCTACATTTCTAATGCATGCTAACCTAACCCTGCACCTTATCTTAGAAATACTTTTTCAGTAACACTACCACTGTTCAAACAAATTATGCCTGAATATATGGTGGAATTTTGGTAATCATATTGCAAAATGAAACTGCTTACTTCTGTGATTTTTTTTTTATCAGTTTTTCAGTATGTTGATTTTCAAAATGCCAGCAGTGATCACGTGTCTAGATGCTTGTGCATTCTGATAAATCAACATACTCTTATGAAAGTGGTCAGTACTTAGTTGTATTGGTCTTGGGATTCCCTCATCCATTAGTCCTTAAAGCACCCAAAGGACTATTATCTCCAAAAATGCTGTGAAAGTAGCAGAGTACATCCATTAGATCCCAAAGGGTTTTACAGACTGATGACAGAGGGCATCATTTGCCTGTTGTCTGGGTATATTTACTGGTATTTTTTCTACCAAAAAAAAAACTGCAAAATGACACGAGTTGCTTACCCTTTTATCAACATTTAAGGCTAGATGTGGAGCTTGCTTTCAGTTTGGAATTGTCCGAAAAGCTTTAGAAGTCGGACTGTGGGTGGGGGCGGGGGGTGGATGCTTGTCTGTGGCTAATGTCTGCATATAGTGTATTACTGCAACAGCAGTTCTACTAGCCAGGCAATGTCTTCTGTGGTGAGTGTAACTACATCACTCTGATGATTTTACTGAATGCATTGCACTGATTTTGTTCTTTTTCTGCTGTGATGTTCAAAGTCTTTGAGCCTAGTGGCATTCCTAGAAAAGATCAGCAGTTATTTTTTATGTGGTCCCTCTTTATTGCTGCTGACAGTTGGTTGGCACCATTCATTTCATCTGGAGAATTCTTTATCCAGATAGCCATGAAGGGAGGTTTAGTCCATGACCCCCTCAACAGTGTTGCCCACATTTAAGGGCAGACTTAATTTTCCTCAGCCAAGAGGAACTACAGCAAAGACCTTGTTTGCCAGTGTCTGCACAACCCTGATATTGAAGTTTTTCTTAATAGCACTAACTCATCCCTTGTGGATCAGACATATGTGCCATCAACACAAGAGCACACATTGTAGGTCTGCCAGCCATACATGTTTCTGCACATGGTCTGACTTCATTTGCAGTCTATGGTGATATGCATGTGTAAGGATTATGTCCCTGTGAGAGAATGTAAAAGTAATCCTAAATTCCCCACCGAATATGGATCTCCTGTTTGGATACCCTGCTCAAGGTAGTGTAGCCAGACGTGTTTGTATCACAAACCCTGTACCCGCTGTACTGCATGATGTTCACATCATCATGTGCGTCCAGTGTGTCCTGCTTCAAATCCTTGCCTTGCATTCCCTCTGCTTTATCCTCTTCTTATCCAACTGTGATTGTTGATAAGAAAGCATGTGGGATTGTCAGTATAAGGCTCTGAAAGAAAAGGTTGCAGAGGTATATACTATTTACCAAGTTTGTCATGCACTGTGTACTCCTTATCGTGGTTGATCTTGGAGTTTAGTTGCTTTCTTGCTGAGATCCAGTACATCTGAATCCACTAAAGAATTTCTATAAAAGAACTTATGAGAATCCCTGACTTTGTAGAAATGACCATGCATCCTAAATGTGAGCACTACAGCAGTAAATCTATTCAGGCATGTATATTTATGGTTAGTTCCTCATAGATCTGTACTATTTTTGTTATTTTGATAAACGTGTTAGCTCCTTTTGCACCAGTAAAAGAAGTATTTCCAGCAAGGCAAATCAGATTGCTGTCATTTTACTGTGAACATCCTGACAGATTGCTAAAACAGCAGGTTGGAGCTCTTTCCATTAGGGGAGGCATTACTACAGCTTTCTTTAAAAGTTTCACGTCTGAGCATATGTGAAACAGTTTGGATCACCATTTTCACTTTCACTGACCACTACAAGGTAGACATGCAGTCGTTGAACAGGACAGGGTTTGTCACTGCTTTTCTGTAGGTTATGTTCTAACCTTCTCTCTACTCGGGGATCAGGCTTACCTCCTCAGTATTAGAGCTCTTCCCATGTATAAGGAATCATACCGGAACAGTGCTTCTTGTGATGAATGTCGTACAGTGCCTTGAATATGCTCAGCATAATCATAAATGTTCAGACAGATAACAGCTGCAATATGAACTCCCTCTTGTCTTATCCCATTGTCTCTTTCTGTATCTGCTCCTCCTCAACTAGTGGCTGGTAGAAAACTGATAAAAGTGGTATGTTTTGTCTGGGGCTGACAGATCCAACCTTAATGTAAGCTTCTCAAACAAGGATTATCTCTGCAAGGCTCCATTCTTAGGCATTTGGAGTGATTTGTTAGACTTCACTGGGAAGAAAGTTGACCTTTATATGCCCTGGAGATCTTCCAGAACTCTTGGGCACCATGGGTTCATATGTACTTTTGTTTATTAAAAGTGACATGCTGACATCTTAACATGGTGAGGAGTCAAGCAAAAACTCAATTTTCTGTCCACAACAGGGAGCCATCTATAAGGAAGGTGAAAAGTTAGATTGGGAAATTTAAGTAGCCATCAGCCTGTTCATTCTTTTGTGGGCTGTATGTTGCCTTCCAGGGCCTCTAGAACAGGCTAGAGTTACAGCTTTTAGGCCTTCACGGGAAATCTTGTTCAGTATGTTGTGCAAGAGGTGGTATGCATTCCCTAGTTGATATCAACATTTACATGTCTGCAACTCAGTGAGTGATGAAATATGTTACTGCTTTAAAAGGGAGCCATGTGATGTCCCCCCCATAAGATCCAGTGTCCCCCCTTATCCATCACTTCTTGAATTTGTAGATAACCCAAGGAGCATTCAGGACCATGTTTCCCTCCTGAATTCCACTGGTAAATAAAGCAAATGTAAAAAATATATATATAAACAAACAAATAAAGAACTTTGTGAAACCCAGCTTGATTGCTAGTACTGGATTCAGATTTGGGCTGTCATTTAGGGATTGACTGTAAATAATTTCTTGGGAATACAGAGAATGTAAAAACAAGGAATAGTTCAGAAATGCAAAAATAAGCATTTGGGAAATCTTTGTTGTGGTGTCATAACAGAAAGAAACTAAAGTTGCAGGCTGGTTTAAGAATCAAGCAGGTTTCTGTTTTTATTTTTGCATTTCTCAGGTTGCTGCAGTTATGTCAGCGGACTATGGCACTTCCAATAGGACGAGGGATGTTTACTTTATTTTCTTCCTATCCAGTGCCAACAGAACCACTACCTATACCAAAGTTAAATTTAACAGGTAAGTTTAATACTTATTTTATATATTTTCTGTCAGTGTTCTTTGTTTATATCCATGTTGTACTAGTTTTGACTTCTGGGCTTCAGCTGCAGAAGGCCCAGCGTCTTACACAGATGTGCTTTTCCTTCCACAATGCCATTACTAAAGTTTTCTTTCAGTCCATTCTTAGTATATTGTAGCAAATCTTGTTTTCCTTGTCTGTCACTGTGGCTGGGAGGTAGCATTGGCTTGAACAATAAGTTTAGAAATACAAGCAAGGGAACCTAAAGTGCTTAATGGTTAGTCACCAAACCGACGCATCAGATGTGTCAGCCAGGTGGCTGTTCAGCAGGCCTTATAAGATGCTTCTCATTAGGAATAGTCCATGTTGACATATCCTGATTTTGCCAGACTTTAGGCCATTAGCTTGCAAGAAAAGAAACAACCTTTCTCTCCTTTATTTTAATGATTTATTTTGAAAAAAATTGCTTTTCCAGCAGTAACATTGAGACATCTCACTTTCTAGGTTCTTGCTAGCTGAGCATCCCTCCTTCCATCAGTCAGTGCTATTTCATTTAATACTTCATATAATGTAGTAGTTGTATATAAAAATCACCTTACAGTTGAGACTCTAGATAAAAATACCCCCAAACATGACAACGGTGAAGTAATATTTACCAAACTGAAGATTACCGCCAAAAATACTAAACAAAATAGGAACCTACATTCCACTTGGAAAAATATCTCCACACTTGAAAACTTTCTGCATTGATCCTCCACTACACTTCCACAAGAAGCAATCATTATGGGAGATCTCAGCATTGGCTGGCTAACCTGTAACTCTCAGAATCCTAAAAATCACATCAACCTCTATGAAGTCACATAAATTATACAATCTCCCACTAGAAATGACATCTCATCCAAAAGGCACTTCATACTCGATTGGATATTACTAAATAGACCAGCCCTATCCTTTCAATATGGCTGTCTCCCAGACAGCCTCAATGATCATCAAACAACCTTTCTCCTAAGACATTGTATAAATCCCTCAAAACCCACAGCTTACTACCTAATTAAGAATAAAATAAACTTTAACCCCACCAGTTTCACATCAACCCTTAGAAGCTGTAACTGGGCACCACTCAAGTTATTAAGACTAGAAGAAGCTATTAACTACTTTAACTCTACATTCCTAGATATTTTAAACCTGCACGCCTTTTCCTAGAAATATAAGACTCAAACTCAACTTGGCCTCTTGGCTAAACAAAGAAACCAAGGTTTATTGAAAACCAGAAATCAATCCTGGGACCAATGGCACAAAACTAAGTCCCAAGCTTCAAAACAAGCATACCCAGAATTAAGAAATAAGGCAAAGAGACTAGTTAAACAAGATAAAAATAATTACAACCACATCATCCAAATTAAGCATCAAAACAACCCACAAGCAACAAAACAACCTCCCTAGAGGAGTGGTTTCAGCCCAGAACTTAGTAGTTTATTGGCCATTTTGGGCTAATTTATATCTCTTTCATTTCCCTGCTATAAAACCCGCATTTGCACGCCGGGCAGCGCCGGTTACCTAGAGTAAAACTATTCTCAGCTCCACAAAGTCTACTCTTGAATTTTTCCCTTGGAACTAGACAAACTTTTAACTTAAGCACTCAAACCATTCACTTCTCATACCGGCACTTGCTCAAAACTCATGCAAGCACTAATAAATCTTAGCACTAGACCCCCCCCCCATACTGTAGAGAGGGACAAGGCTCTCTATTCGACCTTACCAGCCAATCAGTAAAACCATTCACTGTACCTGTCCAGGCATGTCCAAAGGGCAGTTTCAGGTGTACTCTCCGGTCCAACTAGTGAATCTGGGCATTTTGAGGCAATGTTGCAATTGCCTCATGTACACAGACAACCCTCTCCTCCTTCCACCAAACATTAATACATGAGAGAGATGCAATTATACAGCCAAACTGGAGGCTAAGCTCTCTCAACCCAAGACTGGACCAGGCATTCAAGAGGAGAAGGGAATTACTTGCATCACACCACCAGTCTCACACAGACCTATGAAACCAGCACCGGCAAAAAACAGACATAAATACACGAAAACATACTCTGAGGCTCTAAATAAAAATCTACAGAAGCAACAGAGACCTCCAAAGCAGACATCCAAGCAACCTCCACCCCCCCCCAACACAAACCATGAAACACATACTTCACAAAACCAGTGTGCCACACAGTCACAGCCCTTATGGCAAAATAACATACTCAACACACTAGTAATAGGGAACTCTGTAGTCTTGTACACTGATGTCCTATCCACTAGGCTGAACAAGGAGAAGGTTACTGTTAGCTGCCTGTCAGGTGCCAGGATCCGCCACATAACACAAGCACTCAGGTCACTTCAGAACAAGTACAAATATGACTCTGTCATTGTCCATGTTGGTGTGAATGACCTGAGCTGTACCTCCCTGGACTACATGAAAAGAGACATGGAGTAGATCTCTGATCACGTAGCCCAGGCCGGTATGACCCTGAGTAGCATCCTGCCCTCACCAAGAATGATACCACGGTATAGAGAAAAAATTATCAATTTCAACAATTGGCTAAGCTTCTGGTGTCATTTAAAGGGGATCCAGTGTCTGTCAGCCTGGGATGACATACTCGACAAGCCACGCTGCTTCGCTAGAGACGGCTTACATCTGTCACCCTTAGGCTTTCGAATACTGGCCAAGGCTCTTGCCACCTCCATAGTGCCTTTTTTAGACAAGGTTCAAAAGACAAACCTGCCGCCGTAAATAGCACAAGTAACAAAAAACTGAGGGTAATGCTACTCAATGCCAGAAGTCTAAACCTCAAAATTCACACACTTGAGGCACTCCTCAGTATGGAGAAAATCGATATATGTGCAGTAACAGAAACCTGGTTTAAGGCTCCAGAGAGCACCCCAGCACTACCAGGCTACAATTCATACCATACATTTCGGACACAAAACCCGGACTGAAATACAAAAGGTGGGGGAGTATCCATATTCATCAAGGATACCCACACCTCCAGGTTAGTGGCACAGCACGATGCTTCAGGGATCATCCACGTGCAACTAACAATGGGCAAAACTGCTATTCAAAGTATAGCTTGCTACAGATCACCCACCGTGTCCCAAGACCCCCACTCCGCATTCCTGGAAACATAAAGGTCCTACCAAGCACCCTGATGTTGGGTGATTTCAATTACCCAAAATTAACTGGGAGAACTATTCAAGTACAAACTTCTTTGCCCAACATTTCCTAGAATTTTTAAACTCAAACGCCCTGGATCAACTGGTCAACACCCCCACCAGAGGTGACAACATATTGGACCTGGTCATCACCAACATGAGCGATCGGTGTTCCACACCGAAGGTCAACCCCTCGCTGGTTAGATCTGACCACAAATTAATCACTCTGGATATCCACATTGTGCCACCACCCCCAGTCAAAGAAACCACCGTGAAAAACTTTTCAAAAGCAAACTTCACGTTACTTAAGACCGAGGTGGGAAGTTTCAAAGCCCCCATGCTAAAGGATAACGCTGTCCAAGCTGCAAAATCCTTTACTAATGCACTCTACAGGCTCCTACAAGAATGCATGGATCGAGCTATCCCAAACAAAATCAAGACTCACTCCTTCAAGAAAAGGAAACCAGTCTGGTGGACCCCTGCCATAAACAAGCTGTACAATAGAAGGAGGAAACTAGTACAGAAAAGTGTAAAATCCCAAGAAGGGAAGACATCCCTGATCAGTATCAGCAAGAAACTACGTTCCCTCATAAAATCATCCAAGGCTAGCTTCGAAAGAAAAATTGCCATGGACTCCAGAGATAACCACAAGGCATTCTTTAGTTATGTCAAGAATCTAAGTGGCAATTCTCAGATCTGCTCGGACTTAGTGCAGAATGGCACAAAATACACTGACCCGACCGATATGGCCAACATCCTGGCAGACAGGTTCAGTGCAAACTTCACCCCCCCACCCCCAAAAGGGCCCATAACTATACCAAAAGAATGTAGTGTCCCTGAAATCACAGACACACAGGTTAAAGCAGCCCTCTGCAAAGCCAAAAACACAGCATCAATGGGACCAGACGGTGTCCCAGGCTGCATCCTACACGCACTCAAAGATGAACTAACCCCTCACCTAAACACACTGTTTAAACTCAGCCTCTCCACAGGCTATGTGCCCACAGAGTGGTGCACAGCAATGGTTATTCCACTCCACAAAGGTGGAGCCACAACGGACCCCGGGAACTCTCACCCTATAAGCCTGACTAGCTTGGTCTGCAAAGCTATGGAACGCATCATCATGGATCTCATTAACAGAGACATTGAAAACCTCCAAACACTGGACCCTACCCAGTTCGGGTTTATTAAGGGTCGATCATGCCTCCTAAACCTGGTGGACTTCTTTGAGACAGTTACCAAGGCTATAGACAAGGGAAAGGCTACCTAGACCTTGCAAAGGCCTTCAACACCATTCCCCACTCAGGTATTATAGACAAACTCACCAGCCTGAACATAAACCCCTACGTCACGAGATGGGTTGCCAGCTGGCTCACGGACAGAGCCCACATGGTAAGAGTTGGGGAGCTAGGTCTGACTCTAAACCGGTTACAAGTGGCGTTCCCCAGGGCTCAGTCCTAGGACCCCTTCTGTTCGGCATATACTTCTCAGAGGTACAGGCAAGCACAGGTGGACTATGGCTGACCATGTTCGCAGACGACTGCAAACTAGGGGCTATAACTGACTCTCCGGCTGACACAGACATCCTCCAAAAGGGTCTCACTGAGACAGATACCTGGTGTCAAAATCATGGCCTCAAGCTAAATGCCAAAAAGTGCATAGTCATCCCCTTTGGAAAAAACAAAGTACCCACAAACTCCCACATAGGTGGTAGCCCCCTAAATACAGAAGACATAATAAGAGATCTGGGGACCCAAAGTAGATAGTAACTTCTCCTTTGATATTCACATTGCCAAAGTGGTTAGAAAATCCTTCTATGTGGCCCACCTAATAACAAGGGGTTTGCATCCAGATCGAAAGAGGTAATTGTGCCCCTCTATGCATCACTCATCAGACCCATCATACAGTACAATGCCCCATTTGGGATGTACCTTACAAGACACCTGCAACTACTGGAAAGACCACAGCAGTACCTCACCAAGAGGATCACTGGCCTCAAGCAGATGCCCTATGCAGCTCGACTGAAGAAACTCCAGCTGTACTCAGTTGCATACCTCCTACTCAGAGGTGATCTCTGCCTGACATACAAGGCCATGTCCAATCCAGAATTGATGGACATGCTCCACGTAAAGAAAACCATATCCCCTTGAGCCACACGCTCCAGGGATCTAAACCTCACCACAACAATAAATAGGACGTGCTGGAGGGATAGATTCCTGTCCCAGAGACTTCCCATGCTCTGGAACAAGATTCCAATCTACATTAGGCAGAGCTCCTCGCTAACCCTCTTCAGGAGAAACCTTGACAAGTGGATGGAAAACAGAAAGTTTACCCCAGGGATCACTTCAATGGCTCTGCTGGACAGAGGCACAGGGAACTAATCTAAGGGGGGTGGCGAAAGCCAACACATTCCGGCTAGGCTTATAAATGCCTTCAGGCAGATAGCCTAGTACCTAGCTATGAACCTAAAAGTTCTGGGCAGCTGTTAACAACATCTTTCTTCTAGGTAAAGCTAGCACCCCCCTCCCCCACTAACAGAAAATCCTCAGAAAACATAGCCTAGTACCTAGCTATGAACCTAAAAGTTCTGGGCAGCTGTTAACAACATCCTCCTTCTAGGTAAAGCTAGCATCCCCCTCCCCCACTAACAGAAAATCCTCAGAAAACATAGCTACACAGTTCAATAAATACTTTACCAAGTCCATCCAAAGCCTTTTCCAACCTTCAAAACTCCTCCACCAATGTTGATCCACCTAAATCACACAGTAACATTAAAACCTTTCAACCAGTCTCCACAGCCACCTTAAAAAACTGCTTTGAAAATTAAAACCTACAACATTAGCTGTAGATGAACTTCCAGATAAATTTCTTAAAACTGCAGCAGAAGCCACAGCCTACTCTATTGCCATACTCATTAACAGATCTATATCTGAAAATCTTGTTCCAGAGATCTGGAAAACCTCTCACATTATTCTACTACATAAACGGGGTACAGCTACAGAACTGACTAGTTACCACCCCATAGCAATTTAATCCCCTCTGTCTAATATTCTAGGGAGCTGTATACATACTCAAATTATGGATTACCTACATACAAACTTCTGTCTAATACCCAACATGGCTTTCCTCCCTTTTACAGTACTGTGACTGCTCTGATGTCTTTCACCAATACTGTAAACCAACACAGAAATAATGGTAAACTTGTAGCTGCTACCTTTTTGGACCTTTCAAAAGCGTTGGACCTGATTTCACACAGCAAACTAATTAATGTTCTGTCTGATCTAAATCTAAGTCAGCCCGCTATTACCTGGTTCCAGAGCTACCTGTCTGGCCGCCAGCAGTCAGTCCAATGGCAAAATATCCTCTCCCTTCTTCTTTCTGTGACTGTAAGGGTTCCAAAAGAATCAAACCAAACCAAGAAGAAACTTTGCAGTGTAGAGGGTGTGATGTTCACTTCATAAATTATGGTCTGATGTTGTCAATCTTCATCTATTAAAAAATATATGAAAAGTACGGAAAATGCAGTGGTATAAAGACAACCAAAACTATCCAAATAATATCACTGCAGTCGGACACCCAAACTCTGAAATCATGAAGGCTACGTAAAAACACGAGCTTTACTGACGTTTTAACAAAACAATAAAGAGAATTAAGTGCTTTCATCCCTACACACTGGGACTTCTTCAGAATCTTCATCTGTTCTTGACTCTTGGGTTATGGTTCCAATCCTCTGAACTGATTTGGCTGTTATATACCTCTCACCAGCCAAAAAAAACTCTCGACCTAATATTCTACCCACAATGCCCCTTTCTACATTACTTCGGATCTCGTTTGTCGCTCTTATAGAAAGACGCATCAGCTGGCTCTTCTCTTGCAGCTAAGTAAAATCTTAAAATGATTCATTATTTGTCTATCTGTCTTAGTTAATATCTCTTTAATATTTCTTAGCCTTTATCTACCCACCTTTTCTGTGTGTGTGTGTGTATGTAATGTATTGACTGACTGCCTTTCTTTCTTCCTTTCTTTTATTGCAGCACAAAAATCTAAGTCTACCACTGGATTTAAGCAGTGCCAAGAGTGCAGCAGAAAAATGCCCAACTCTGACAGGCACGATTCTTGTGTTTATTGTTTGGGTGCTCCTCATTTAGATTTAGAGTGCTCTGTCTGCCAGGGCATCAGTGCTAAAGCCCTGATAGAGCATTTTAATAAACTCATACTTAAAGGGCTTCTTAAAGCCCCCCTTTGAAGAATCTCTGTTTAAGGCCAATTAGTCTCCTAATGTCTCTGGTTCAAAAACTATTCATTCACTGCTGATGTCTCCATTGGAACCGACATCTAAAAAACATAAGTACCCATCTCTTGGTTCCTCTTCAGAACTGAAACCAAAGGTTATGAAACTCATGGAATGGACTGATTCCTCGACTCCAACCACTACTTCGGTGCCATCAACACCAGCTACAGCACCGGCAGCGGTAGCAGCACTGACATCGCCACCGGCTTCCTTAGATTCCATGTTCGGTGCCAACATTTCCATTTGCTCTGCAAGTTATACCTTCTACTTCGGTGTCAGACTGAAACTTTCTACACATCCAGAATGATATATTCTCCTTCTGTGGACCCTTTCCTTGGTCAGCTTACTAGCCCATTTATAGAAAGGCCAGAATTTCCCTCCAGACTTTCCATTCGCTCCACCAGGAGTCTTTCTGAAATTGATGTAGTGAGGTTGGTGGATCAGCTTCTGACAGCTAGAGGTCTTCCTCCATCTTCTCAGCCCCCTCTCCCACATGGAGCAGGGTAGTTTTCCCCCCGACACTGACCACACATGTTCATATGGCCCTGGCACTGACAACATCCTTGTCTTTGGTTCTGGGCACAGCTCTGACTCCCTCAGTGGCTTTTGAACCGACTGTTCCCAGGATTGTGCTTCTGCTGGCGGATCCAGGGGAGTTTGAGATGACTCCTGTTTTTTATTACCTCTTTGAACTGCAATGGCTATGGGTCGGGGTCTTTACTTGGCTCCGGCTTTGAAGGAGGGGCTATCTGAGTGGGGTGTGACCCCAGTTCCAAGTTTGTCTGTCTGTTCTGGGCTCCCATCCCTCCTCAGGGAGGCCTGCCTTTCAAGCTTTGGAGAGGGTTTCGCCACTGCAAGTTCCCAGGTGGCTGCTATGTTACCGGAGTCTCACCCCATGACCTCTGCTTACTTGGAGGTTCCACCAACCTCTGTACCCAGACAGCGAGCTCCAAGGGATGCAAGAGATTCCGACTAAGGATCATCCTTCTTCTGAGTCCTCTTCAGATATCACCTCGGAAGAAGCTGTATAAGTGGAAACACTTGGACTCCCCTGAAGAGTCCATCACCGAGGACACGGATTTCGATGATGGGGAGGGTCCCCCCCCCATCACCCCTGAAAGACATCTCCTTTGGAGACATTCTAGAGATCCTGAAACAGAGGGGTAACTGGAAGCCCAAAGACACTACCTCTGAAGAGTCTGTGTACTTGCAAGCCTTCAGAGCTCGCCCATCTACTTCCTGGGTGACTCTTCCCGCTGATAGTCTCATTAAGTTAATTGCTCAGCAGGCTTGGAAGGCCCCTGATTCGATAGTACCAATTCCCCGGAGGGCAGATAAACATACTCTCCACTCCTGAGGAACACCACCACTGGATGAAAGGACTAGCAGTAGATGCCATGGTGGTGGCGGCTGCCACTAAAAAGGAACTAGATGAGGAAATTTCCCCTGTTCATTCCTCTAACTGAGAGTCAAAAGTGATAGGTTTGGAAAGCGGGTTTATGCGTCATCAACCTTCATTCTTAGGTCTTTGAATTTCATGGCACATTTCACTGGGCTCCAGAGGGATCTGATCAGGAGCTATTAGAGCTGTATAGGGGTCCAGGAAGAATTGCCCTCCCAGTTAGCTACCCTGGAATCTATTTCTAATTCGTCTATGAATTTTATTGCACATGCAGCCAAAGGGGCAACCGGGTCAGCCGGTTCAGGTGTTGCAGTTCATCTACGTGCTTGGATGCATCTGTGTGAGTTTGCAGAGCTATTCAAGTCTTCCTTTGTCAATGCTCCTTTTGCTGGATCTTCTTTGTCTGGCCCCAAAGTCAGAGAAACTAACCAGGTGTGAGAAAGATAGAAAAACCCTGTCTGCAGTGGGCATACATTTTTCTGCTCCCCAACGATCCTATTCTAGGAATCAGAGGAAGGAGGAAGATGTCGTTTAAAAAGTCCCAGAGGCCTTTCTAGGACACACATGGTGCAGACTCCCCTCAGGGCAGAGGGGGGAGCTCTAATGGAAAACACCATCCTCAAGGCTGGACTGACCTGCAGAATCAGGGTTCTAGGGAGTCCTTCTCTGGCCACCCCTATCAGCGCTGCTGAAAGGGGGCCCAATTCCTTACCTCTGGATGCAGTCGAGGGAAGATTTTCTTTGCACCCAACAGCCTGGCGACAAATAACCACAGATGCCTAGGTGCTGATAATTATTACCAGAGGTTACCTTATTCCCTTCACTCTTTGTCCAAGAACTTGAACGAGACTCCCTGATGTTCCACCCAATCAGAGGGGCCAAGCAGCCTTAAGAAATACAAAAGCTGCTAGAAAAAAAGAGTCATCCAGGAAGTCCCACCAGACCAGGTGGGATCCGGATTTTACTCAAGGTTCATTTTAGTACCAAAAAAGACAGAGGACTGGAGACCAATTCTGGATCTCAGCATTCAAAACAAATTTGTTCAGCAGTCCAAATTCCAGATAGTCATGGTTCTGATTGGATGTACTCGATAGACCTTCAAGATGGTATTACCACATAAGGATGGGCAAACACTCAAGAAAGTTTCTCTGCTTTCGGCTAGGGGCCATTCACTTTCAGTTTAGGGTGCTGCCCTTTGGTCTCACCACAGCCCCCAGGGTGCTCACCAAATGTATGGCAGTAGTAACAGCTTATTTGAGACTACACAGATTCTGGGTGCTTCCATATCTAGATGACTGGCTTATCACTGCTTCCACCAGACATCTACTGTTTCAGACAGTGGAATTCACCCTACAATTGTTTCTGTGTCTTGGCATCATGATCAGTCATACAAAGTCATCTGATTCTCTCTCAGGACATGGAATTCATAGGAGCTTGTTTAAACACCCTTTCATGTGTAGCCTCCCTCGTCCTTCACAGATTACAGAAGATAAAATCCCAAGTACATTCTATCCTATGCACAAAGTACCAGCCTTACTGGTGCCTCAAGCGTTTGGGTCCTTGGCAACCGCTATCACTCTGGTCCCACTAGTGAGATTCCACATGAGGTTACTGCAGTGGCTTCTTGCAAATCAGTGGTCTGTTCTAACATATTCAGTGAACTACCCCATTTTTGTCACCAGTCGCTGCAAAAAGGACCTCTCTTGGTAGATGGAATACAAAGAAATTCGTTTGGGCCACCCCTTTGTCAGTCTTCAACCCAAGGCCATAATGATCACGGCTGCATCTGGGAAAAACAGTCCCAAGCACTGCATATCACCGTCCTGGAGTTGAGGGCAGTGCTATTAGTGTGGTAGACATTTCAATCATCGGTCCTCCCTCAGGGAACAATTACAGTCCAGCCAGACAACTTGTCCGTAGTCTAGTACATCAACAAACAAGGGGAAACAAATCCTACCCCCTGTGTTGAGAAGCCCTCAGAGTGTGGCAATGGGCCATTGCCTCCAACCGCTTTCTGATAGCAATGCACATCCCAGGAAGTTCAAACATGATAGTGGACAAACTAAGTAGGTGCATTCTACTGCTTCACGAGTTGTCTCTCAATCCCGATATCACAAAGAAGATCTTTCGTTGCTGGGTCCAACCTTGCTGCGACCTGTTTGCATCACTCCAAAACAAGTGCAGAAGCTACTTTGCCCTAATCCCCCCTCAGGTTGAGTCCCTGAGAGATGGTCTTCTCCTCCATGGCCCGGGCCCAGGTCTTCTGTATGCCTTCCCTCCGTTCCCTGTGATCCCACTCTTTCTCAAGAAAGCAGCCATGTTGAGAAGCAAAGTGAGCCTCATTGTACCCTACTGGCCTAAACACATTTGTTTTCCCTTTTTATGGCCTCATCTAGTTCACCGTCCATGGATTCTGGACCCAGTTCCAGATCTTCTGTCTCACCCTCGGGGACTGGTGCATTCCAATCTTCAAAGTCTCAAAGCTAACTGCTTGGTTCCTCCAATTCCGGTAGTCAGCAGGCATACTAATATACCATCCCCGGGGCAAAACATTTTTCTGGCATCACATAAACCATCCACCAGGAAAAACTACCTCAGTAAGGGGAAGAGATTCTCAATCTGGTCTTGTGATAATGGTCTCGACCCTTTTTTGGCTTCTGTAGAAAAGGAAAAGGTTTTATCATTTCTGGCCATCCTGTTTGCTAAAGGAGCTTCTGCCTCTACAGTTAGTCATTCTCTACTTTATTGAAATTGGAATATTCTATATTCCATTTTTAACTCAACTATGGACTACCTACTATTTTCTTTTTGATTATTTTGTAGCATGTATTTTATAGTTATATTTTACACTTCACTTTTTATTAAGTGAACTAAATGCATAACATAATCTATGAAATGGACATCATACTCTCCACACTGCAAAGTTTCTTCTTCTTTGTTTTGAACCCAGTATAGGTTGCATACTGGTTTTTCTGAGACTTCGAGGGATACCATGGATTTCTCTTTTTCAGTTCCCCAAGAATCCATCCTAGGACTCCTGTTCTTCCTGTTCACAAACAAACGCCATAATTCTACACTAGCTGCCTCTATCATGCAATACACAGATGATTCCATGCTAATATGTGCAGCTTCCTCCTTAAAGGAACTTCATTCTTAAACACAAGATTATTTTTCTTTTGTCAAAGCTTGGCTTAGCAATTCCCACCTAATTTTGAATCCCAACAAAACAAAACTTCTCCTTTTCCAACCTCCCAGATCCACTGTACCACAACCCTTATTTAATATTATGTCCAGAAACAAGACCACTGCCTCACCTGTAAATCACACCAAACTTTTAGGAGTAGAGATTGACAACAGTTTGAGATGTGATATCCACATTGCCCAGATAATAAAAAAGTACATAAAAAACATGGTGCACTATATAGAAGTAAGCAGTTTCTTGCAAAAAACTCAGAAGCCACCATTGCATATACACACCTCATCTCAACACTCTTTAATGCCTAAAACCACTGTTGAACCAGAAGACAAGCCTTAAAGCAACTCTTTAGCATTAATATAACTTTATTTCATGCAGTAGCAATAGACTTCTTCAGAAATAAATTACACAAAAGATACATAAGCTTAAATACTTAAAATAAAATCTTGTTAACCAATCACATAAAACATACAATTAAAACACACCCAGTGTTAATTGCAATTCTGTTTAACCCTTTAGCATCTAAACTTCTGTAGCCAACCTACGGTCCTTCACAAAACATTGAATATTTATGGTGTCATTTAAACCTGGTGGTTTATCTGCCTCTAATCTTATTTCTGAAGAAGAGTTGCTTTAAGGCTTGTCTTCTGGTTCAACAGTGGTTTTAAGTATTTTTTCTTCGTGTGTTACTATTGTTTAGAGATTGTTCCAGTTTTTATTTTGTACTCCTCTATGCCTCTCCAATACCCATAAACCTTAGAAAGACAGACTTGGCTAAACTGGACTCCTGTTACAACAAAATAGCAAGGTTTGCCACAGACTTTCCTTGTAAGTCACATCACTCTGTAGCATTAAGGCAACTAAACTGTTTGTTTGGAATTACCTCAGCTCTTACTCTTTAATCATCTTAATCTACCCCATAAAATTCTGAGTCAGCCAGAAAAAAAAAACTGTACTTCAAAATCTTTTATATCCCCACTCCAGTATTAGGACCCTCTGCTCCAGTAATAAATTCCTTCTAGTTGTAATGAAAGCCAGCACTTCCTCAGGTGAATCACGCTTCTCCAATTTCATACCTAAAAAAATGGAACAGACTACCTAACAATATATCATCTATTACTTCTCCAGTACAATTTAAAAATTAAAACCTCATCTAATGAATAGTTGGTTTTGTTCTTGTACAAATCCTGGATAATCTAACCCATAATTTACTAACCTAAGTATATTCTGTTCTCAGATACAACACACCTATTAAACTTGGTCGACTTCTTCAAAACTGTCACCAAAGCCATGGATGAGGGGAAGACAGTGCACACTGCCTACCTTGACCTAGCCAAAGCCTTTGACACTATTCCTCACTCAGGCATAATAGATAAACTCTCTCAGCTAAGCATCAAACCCCTATGTTACCAGATATGTAGCTAACTGGCTCACTGATAGAACCCACTCAGTCAAAGTAGGGGAAGCCACCTCTAGTAGTAGACCCATAACAAGCGGTATACCCCAAGGATCGGTCTTAGTGCCTCTACTGTTTGGGATATACTTTTCTGAGGTGCAAGCCAAACCCAGTGGTCTGTGGCTGACCAAGTTTGCAGATGTCTGCAAGCTGGGCACTGTCTTAAATTGCCCTAGTGATGTGAACATCCTCCAAGAGGGCCTTACCCAGGCTAATAACTGGTGTCAAAAGCATGGCCTCAAACTGTATGCCAAGAACTGCATCATTATCCCCTTTGGGGAAAATGTCATCCCTACTAATTATGACATTAATAACAGCATACTAAGCATGCAGTCAGTTTGTGAGGGACTTGGGCACCCAGGCTGATAGCAGTCTGACTTTTGACCATCACATTGCCTCCGTTGTACGGAAGGCTTTCTACATGGCCCACCTCATAAATAAAGGTATTTCATCCAAGAATAAGGTGGTTATAACATCCTTGTACTCCTCCCTTATCAGACCCATTATTGAGTACAATGAACCCTTTGGCATGTACCTTGCCAAGCACATGCAGCAGTTGGAGAGACCACAAAGGTTCCTGACCAGGAAAATCCAGGGTCTCAAACACCTATCCTATACAGATAGGCTAAAAGCCCTGTTCCTCTACTCAGTCTCATACAGACTGCTTAGAGGTGACCTGTGTCTGGCATACAAGGCCATTTCAGACCCAGCCTTGATGGAGAAGCTGCATATCCATAACACAAACGCCACTCTCGCAACTCGCATGCAATGCCTAAACCTGGTGTGTGACATTAATAGAACTTGTTGGTGGGATAGATTTGTGTCCCAAAGACTCCCTCGTCTGTGGAATAGACTCCCTCTCCATGTCAAGCAGAGTACCTGTCTAGCCCTGTTTAAGAGGAACCTGGATGCGAAACAGAAAATACACCCCTGGGATCCCGCCTGTGTCCCTGCTGGACAGGGGAAACAGGTGCTGACTTTATAGGAACATGGGCGAAATTCTTGGCTAGGCTTATAAGGGCATCCAGGCCAATAATGTAGTATCATTCTATGAACCTTTGAATCTATTATCAGTAATAACAACAGTGGTCCTAATCCAATTATACCATCTCTTTTAAACTTTTGTATTCTCTGTCAGTTGTGATTTTGTGATTTTTATGGATGAAAATGTTTCTCTATTTGTCTACTTTGCATATTTTATGTACCTGCAAAGGACTTATGTACTCTTAAACTAAAGCTTGTTTGTTTATGTACTTCCTGATTATAACAAAGAATATTCATTCTCAATTAGACTGTCCTTCACATAGAATGTATTTGTAATATTTCTCAATGTACTCTTAAGCTAAAGTATGTTGTTTAAGTTAACTGTATTGTCACTTTTTATCTGCGTGGAGCATTTTTCTCCAGGCCTCCGCTGAAAAAGGGCTTGTGTCCTGTTGGACCTTCCTGGTAAACAAATGTAAAATAAATAAATTCTGTGGGGCATCCCCATCCATCAGCTTGTTTGATGTTGGTATCGATGGTGTCACTTAAAAACAGAAATTGCTTGTCCTTTTTGAAGAAAATCAAACTTTATTTTGAAATGAATGGACTTTAATTCAGTACACCCATTGTAGTTAAGCTTAAGAATATCAGTTAATCCTTTTATAGTTTTAGAGTAGAAAATTGAGATTAACTCAGATAAATAAATACAAATCCCTTAAATAGCAATAAGCTTTTCCCTGGATTTTATTTTTCTCAGTGTTCAGGAGGTTCCCTGGAGAAAGTGTTATGGATAGGAGTTTGTCAGACTGAAGTTTCCTTAGTGGAAAATTACTGTTACCAATTTTTCTTCAGTGTTCAAGCTCTAACTAACCAAATTTCCCCCTTGCCTGACTCTAACTCGTCTGTGCAGTCATTCCATTACATCCAATTTCTCTGTTTCATTCAATGGGGACTGGTGGAAAATGATGACAGCAGTGATTAAGAACCAGATGGAGAGAGGTGTCCTCTCTTCCCCTCTGGTTCTAGTGTGGTAAGCTAATGCTCTGCTCCTGCCTTTCATCCTTACGCCCCTCATGTTTAAGGCTGTTAAACTCGAGGCAGATGCCCTCTCTCCAAGCACCATTGTTAAGTTGATATTTCTGATTGCTTTGGTTTTAGTGGGCCTGTTGATGTCTGTAACCTCAAAGTGCCAAGCATTCCTAAATACAGAAGTCTTGACATCAAGTGTATGGCACCACTGATGGCTGCAGTATCCTCAGGATCACTTTGGATACTGACATCATCAGGGGACTATGGTACCACTGCCAAAGGCTGGGGCTCATCATCATTTTTTCAGCACTGAATTCTTTGATGCTTCTGTGCCTATCTATAGAGGGTGCTTCAGTGTCAAAGTTGCTACAGAGGGACAAGATATTGATGCATCTCTCAAGCAATTTGTTGGACATGTGCAGAGGACTGAAATTTGTGCTTGTTAGTATTGCTTGACATCAAAGAAAGTCTTACCTTGGACAGATTTGGTAAAAAAGCGTATACATCTCTCATTCTAGTCATAAGAGTTGTTTGCCAGTCTTACGTGCTCTCCATTATTAAGAAGTTGTTGCTAAGCAGAAAGAATATCTGTATGATGAGGTTTTTAATGAAGCTCTTAAAAAATAACCTATTTAATCATTTACAGGTACCATACAAACTTAGCAAGTGTCATACCTTTGAACCTCTTAGTGCAAGAAGTTTGGACAAAACCTAAAGTAATGGGGCAGGGTTAAAGGCCCAAAAATGGGCTCTCATAAACCTAGAAAGTTGCTAGAATAACCATATTTGTGTTAACATGTATTTTTTTAAGTGATATGAAGTCTGTAACTGAAATGATGTCTGCCATTATTTAGTGACCTCAGTGATTTGCCCGAAAAAACACAAATTGTATGAGGAACACACCAAAAACATGAGGCACAAATCTGGACATTCTGTGAAATTCTTTACATTTGAGAGGTATGGCAGATATTTGATTAAATGTTACTACAACGGTATCATTTAATGCTTCTAAAACAGTGTTAACAAACCTGTGCTGAGATTGCTGTTTCAAACTATGTTAACAGACATGTCTTAAAATGCAATCCGTTCCTGATTATGTCAAGTGGCAACTGCTAAACAAAGCCATCGACAAACAGATTTTGGACCTTAATTGCAAAAAGAATGTTTTCAAAAAACTGGAGAAAAACATAAGATGATCCAGGCAATAAATCAACTGTTTCATTTTCAATCCCCAAATACATCAGGCATTTTCTCACCAAACAGTAGCTGTTCTTCCGCTAGTCTTGCTCTGAACAGTTCAAACAAAGGAAGGCATTTGAGAAGGGCCATTGTAGAAGAATCAGTGGCAGAGCTAGTGAGCCAGGCAGGGACAGCAGTCCACTGATCCCTCTTCTTACTACATTCTGCTGACCTTTTTCTTCCTCCCTCCTCTCCACCTTCCTCGTACTATCTGTGTAACAGTTATCCCTTTCAGATCTCATTGGCTCAGACTGGCCACAGACTGTTGGGTGAGGGAGCTCATATACTTGAAATGCAAACTTGAGTTCAAGATTATTCTCCATTCACTGGAATGCATATCCCTGCAGACAAGATTACACTGGCAGAAGCAATTCGAAAACGGCAGATCTCAGTGGCTGTATAGTTTCCTTTTTCTGAACAAGAGCAAAGGTTCTACTTCAGAATGTTCTCTGTCCTGAGAAAATATGGCCATTGAATATTTTACTAAACATCTCAAATTTACACTTGTGTCCAGTGTTAAAAAAAATTAAAGATGCTCCCCCTTCAGTCCCTTTTCTCTCATCTACTTCCAAGTGAATATAGAAATGCTCTGAACATGAAGGGTTCATACATACCCCATATTCACAGACCTTGATAATTCCTCCAGTCTCTTGTGGGGATCGGAGCAGGTCTAGTTAAATTCCTTATTCTTTGGGGTTTCCACTGCTTTCAAGGTATTTATAGAGTACTTGGCTATATTTTTTGACCATCTCAGACTGAAGGGCATCCATGTTTATCCATACATGGGAAACTTCATTGTTTGGGAAAAGTCTGAAGCTGAACTGAACAAGGCCTTGATTTATGCTGTGCAAAGCTTCCTTTGACTAGGAATATCCCTCAATATACATGAGGCCTTAGTCAGTCTCGCAGTTCGTTTGCTTCCTGAGGTACATCTTGGATAAACAGAACCACAAGCTGTCTCTCCCAAAGGAAAAGATAACTATACTGAGTTCCCTCTTTTCCCTGACAACCACTCCACCCTCAGTGACTGCATGTTCCCCATGATTCTTTTTTTCTGGTATTCTTTTTTTTTATATTTTGACACCTTTATTGAAATATTACTTAAGACATAGGCAAGCATACATTTGTATAAAAGAAAACAAAGCATATTAACATATTCCCAGTTACAAACATAATATATCACGTATATTGTTTGTATATTTATCAGTACAGCATTACATAAATTGATCAGTTCCTGCCTTCCCTTAAACCTCACTGTTCCTCTTAAACTAAACATTATTCTGCATGTATTGTCTCTGTAATTTCAATTTTCTTCTATGTAATTTTCTCCTCCCTTTTACTAAAGATCCCATTTCCAGTTCTTTTATCTTTGTTACAATATTAAACAGAAAGTTTACCCCAGAAATCGCTTCAGTGGCTCTGCTGGACAGAGGCACAGGGAACTAATCTAAGGGGGCGGCGAAAGCCAACACATTCTGGCTAGGCTTATAAATGCCTTTGGGCAGATAGCCCAGTACCTACCTGTGAACCTATTTAATACAGTGGGTTTAGATTTAAGATTTCCATTTTCTAGTAATTGCTTTTTGGCAGTCAACAGAACGAAACGTAGCAGTAGCTTACTATGTCAAGGTAATTCAGATCCTGTATCCCAGCTCAAAAATAATTTCCTTAGGTACACTAATTTGCTCACCCAGTATTTCTGCCAGAGTACCCTGAAGGAAAGTTTTAAACTCTGCCAACTCATTACACTTCCAAAACATATGTTCCTAGTTATCTTTTTTTCCCATCACACCCCCAAAATTGCCATCTACCTAAGGAAAAATTATTTTGAGTCTGCTTGTGGTATAAAAGTACCTATGCAGATACTTCCAAGCAAAAATCCTACATTTTCTAGACTTTGTTGCATGTTTGGGAGCTTGTACATATGTCCTCCTATTGTTTCCTTGTGGATTGTTATCCAATTTCTCTTCCCAATCTTTTCTAAACTGCTATGATTGATTGATTCCTATAGTTATCATGCAGTATTTTATATGTAGTACTAATTATCCCTTTTTTAACAGCAGCTTCTGTTCTAGATTCAGTTGAAAATTCTACCACAGCAGGCCTTTTACTTAGGTTTCCTCTATTTTATTTTTTCCTATATTCAGATATCAATCTCTGATAGGAAAGACAGTCTGTAGCCTGCAGTCCGAAGGTCTTCTTGGCTTCATCCCATTTTTTTTTTTACCTTTCCCTCTGTAGTTATTTGTTCTGAATACCTTGGTTTCTTTGACAGTTTTCTCCAGTAAGTTCCAACCCCCTCTTGCTTATTCTCTGTATCCGTACTTGCAGTCTTCCCTATTGGCAAAATCTCCTTTCTCCATTGTCATGCTGGCTTAGTTCTTAGAATACGTTCTACTGCTTTATAATGTTCTGTATGGCTGTTGTAGATCCTTAAGGAGAATAACATCCAACATCTTATCCTCTCATCCTCTCCTTATTTCTTGCATTTCCCCCACCTTCATCATCATCCCCTTTCCACTTTGAGTTATAGCTTTGTGCTTGTGTTGTGAACCTTAACTGTGTAGCTACATTGTTGTATTGAAAGGATCAACTTTTGTAACTTGACTCTTGCCCTTTTCCCCTTCCAGATAAAATCCTTCAAATCTTTATTACTGTCCACAGTTTCTCCTCTGTTTGGTAAAAATATGCCTGACCTGTATATAAAACTAAAGAGACTAAAAACATTTTCATTGCTTATATGTTGCTCTCCATATCCATAAACAATAGCTTCTAGTTTCTCAGTTCATGTATTATATTTTGTTTATTCTCTTCCCACATATCCTTAGTTGCCATAACAGAATCTTTTTTAATTCATACGCCTAAATACTTCATTTTACTATGTCCCCATAAATGTGGGTATTTCTGGACCAATTCATTTGTTGGCACATAGTTAATAGCTATAGCCTTTCTTTTATCTTCATTAATTTTACATCCCAAATAGACTTGAATCTATCCCAAGGTATTCCACAACAAGCCTTTTCTGGTTTTATCAGGTACAAAATCATATCATCTACAAATAAAGCCAACTTTTCTTTATTACCCTGCCAGTTCTATCCTTGCATTTCTGAGTTCCTTTGTCAGTGGCTCTAAATATAGAACAAATAACAAAGGGGAAAGAGGATACACCAGCTTAGTTCCTCTGTTCAGTCACAACATGTCAGAAAGGAACCCTCCCACTTGAATTGTTGCCTCTGATACCTCGTATATCCTCCTAAGTCACCTTGTTATTGTGTCAGAGAATGAAAATGTTTACATTGCCCTGCCCATGAAATCCCAGCTTAGTCTGTTGGATGCTTTCTCTGCATCATGACCCACCAACAGCAGGTAGTTTCTTACACTCGACTTCCCTCTGGATCCTTATTCTTCTGTTAATGTTGTCAAATGTTTGCCTGCCCTCCAGGAAACCACATTTATCCATATACATCAGTTTTGGCAACACTTTTACCATTCTTTTAGCTATTATAGACATAAACACTTTATAATCATGATTTAAAATTGAAATAGGCCTATAATGAAGCTGAGTCTGATAGGTCTTTTCTGTCTTTAGGTATTACAGTCACCACAGCTTTCTTTCAGGATGCTGGTGCTCTCCAGCTTTTAAAATACTGTTAAACAAAACCTTCCAGATCTTTATCACTTTATTCTGTCCTAGCGTCCAAACTTCCACATGAATGCCATCAACTCCTGGAGACTTTCATGCAGATTCATACACCCGTCACTGTTTTTATGTTCTCTCATCCTATCTTAACTGTTGGGCCTCATCTACCGCTAACACTGGCATAGTTAAATTTTCCATAAATATGCACTTTCTTGATTTCCATGTTTCTCTGCTGCATTCAGATCTGCATAAAATTTCCAAAATGTCTCTATTACCTTTAAAGGAACTCTGATTATTTTTCTTGTTATAGGCTTCCTAAGTTTGGTGACAACCCTTTCTACTTTCTGTTGCCTAAGTCGTTGTGCTAAAAGTTTCTGTGCTCTGGAGTTATCACAAAACAGTTGCTTAGGAACAGTATTTCTAAACTCATGCATATTTTCCAAATACTCCCTTATTTTCTCTTTAGCAGCCTGCAGTTGTGCCTCTTCTTGTTCTGTGAGATTTCCCTTATTCTGTATTACTTTAACCTTGGTCAGTTCCCTATGATTTTTATGATAAGGCTACACATAAAGAAACTGCATTTGTGCTTCCAGAACCTATGAGCACCTGCTGTCTCACAAGAAGGTAGTCCCTCTCAGCCCCCATCCACAGGGAAATTCCATTGATGGATGGTGCAAGTAAGAGCCAGTCCATGGATGTCCTTCATTGAGCACATAGGAAACAAGATTGTAATCTCAAATGCCTTCAGCCTGGCTTGGGGGCACACATGGTTTTGCCAGAGGGCAGGGCAGTTGGGTCTACAGGAACAAAACCAGACACATCTCCTTGAAAGAGATGCTTCCCACCATCTATGCAGTTCCATTCTTGAGACTGTTTATTTTACCAGGAGTCTTCAGGCTGGTTCTCATTATTACTATGGATGTTCATAATTTGATCATTGCTGCAATATCCTTTTGTATACGGGTTATATCCTTCTAAGGATGTAACATCCAGCCAGCTTGCAAAGCTTCAAGAGCACCTTTCACATCCCTAAAGTGTTACACAGCATGAAGTTAGCTAAAGAAAGAATGGTTTGAGTGCCAGGCCTTTCAGAGCTTTCCTGCCACCAAAGAGCGCTTCTCTTGCAGGCTTTCAAAGATTGTCAGCTGACACTTCCATTTTCTGGAAAGATAAGTTTTTTTTTCTTTTTTTTAATATGACAAAGTGAACTTTTCCTGTGAAATGAAATATTTTAAGCTGGGGGAAAAAGTGTTTTTATAGACTGTCGTGTGACTTTTTGTAATTTTAAACAGTAGCATTACTTTTATAGAAAAAAAAAGTTAAAACTAAATAAAAACTAGTTTTTCCTTGGTAAAAGTTGCTTTGTTGTACATTTCAGGGGTGAAGTAAATGTTTAAAGTTATTTTCACTGGATTTTTGGTAGAAAAAGTGACTTACTACCTACCTGTATTGCTGACTTCTGCTGCCATGCTTCCTTAGGAATTGGGTATTTCCAGTTCCTCAGGCCATTCATCTTTTTCCTTTGCGCTGTCTTACTGTGTGTTCCTACAGCCACCATGTACCGGGGTTAGACACATCCTCTGTGCTTGTTGGCGAGTCCTTGGTGGGCAAAGGAGAATCACTCTTGTCAGTCTTGGAAGAAGAAGAAGCCGAGAATACCTTTTTACCTAGCCAGACCAGGATGCCTGTCCATAGGGAGGTTTTGGTTGACAAAAGTAGGTCTGCGTCTTCAGTATTTCTTGTCAGAAAGAAGCAACTGTCTTCTCCTGTCTCAGTTACTTTGGTTAGGAATGGTTTATTGGGCTTAACTCGGCCTGTTGTTCCGTCCAGGTCTGCTGTTGCTTGTAAAAGAAGAAGGCATTCTTCATTGTCTGAGGAGGTTCAAAATTTTAAATCACAAAGTGACTCTGAAGTGATAAGTTCTGTTTTTTTCTCCTTGGGTTTCTGATTCAGACTCTGAAGAAAGTGTGGTTCCTGGCAATCCCTTTAAATGCTTCTCCTTTACTGAAGCCATTTCCAGACTGAATCTGTTCGGTGGAAACAAAATGAAATTCCACTCTTAAGAAATATGATTTGCTAAAACTGGAATTTCCTGAACCTATGCCTGTTCCTCCTTTTCTTCCTGCATTGAAGGATGTATCCGTTAAAGCCTGTAACTTGCTTGACAGCCTTTGTCCTCCCCCCAGATAAAGTAGGTGAGAACCAGCAGTGATTTTTCTGAACGCTCTGAAGAGGCTCTTCAGTCGCATAATATAGACCCATTTTTCTGCAACATTTATTTTCAGACTTCTCAGCTGTCAAGTTCATATGTTGAAGTTTATACTTGCCTCTTTTGAGAACACAGTGAACATTATGGCATCTTTGTCGTCATTTGAGGAAAAAATCTTCTTGTAATTTTATTACTTTTTCTCAAGTGTCTACCCACTCTTTGAAGTGTGCCTATGATTTGCCTGATGGGACTTCCAGGGCTTCTGCCACTGGAACTGTTATAAGGAGGCTTGTTTGGTTGTGTACTCAGAAGCTCCTTCAGGATGTTAAAGCTGAAATTTTGAATTCTCCCTTAGAGAGGTAGTTTTTGGGCCACCTGCTGCACAGATCCTTAAAAAGTCTGATGAGAGAAGCAAGCTGAGTTTTAGGGAATTTTACAGATTGTTCAGCCTTTCTTCCCCAAGTTTGTTAAGAGGTTTTGTGCTACCTCTACAACTTTTTGCAAAAAGGCAAACTAAGCAGACACAGTAAGATGATGATAAGCAGACTTTTAAAAAGTGATCGCAGGGAAGTCCCCCAGAATAAAGAACAGTCTTAATGAGTCTGAATGACTGTCTTCAACACCCCCTCCCATCTTGGCAAGTCTTTAATCTTTACCAAAAATCTAAACCTCCCTTTCACTTTTTAGCAGCAGATGGTTTCAGACAAATGGGTTCTGAAAGTGATTCACCAGAGATACAAATATCAGTGGGAATCTCTCCCTCCCTTTCAAGAGATTCCTCCACATCCATTAGATCAGTCTTCTCCCTCCTGTCATTCAGCATGTACTGATTCAGGATGTAGAAACAGTTCCTTCTGTGAATATTTATGCTGACAAAGAAAGAAGCTTCATGGAGACCATTTCTCGATCTTTCCTTTTTAAACCAGTTTGTGATAGTGCCCAGGTTCAGAATGTTCTTTGTTCACAAGCAGCATTCCCCATTTTAGTTTTCTGGTGACCCTGTGTTTTAAACGATGTATATTACATTTCTGTAGATCCAGATTTCGAGTGTTTCTTAAGGATCACACTTTCAGTTCTCTCCATTACACTTTGAGTTATACACTGTTCCAAGGGTATTTAAAACATATTTAGCTCCAGTGATAGCCTACTACAGACTACAAGATATTCACATTTTCTTTTTTTCTTATTTAAACAACTTACAACTTTGCAAAGACTCTCTTAAAGTTTCAAGGATCTCTCACTTGGGTGAGTGATCCATACAGACTGGGGTTTTAGAAGAACATTCAAACACCTTGCCTAACTCCTCCTCATAGGATTGTTTTCATTGCTTAATTCCTAGATATGTCAGTTCAAAGAACCTTTCTTCCACAGGAAAAATTAGATCTGTATCTCAATCTATTTCTGAGATTTTTCTACTTAGACAGCTATCTAAGCAAGGGAATTTCTCAGGATTCTACGTCTCTTGACATCTGTGATTCTCATGATTCCTCTAGCAAGACTCCACATGAGAAAAATTCAGTGATACCTAAAATCTATATGGTTTCAGTGTCAGCATCCCCTGATATTCAAGATTCCAGTTACGGGGTTTGTGAGAGGTGAGATTAGCTTAGCATAATGGTTAAAGCATTTACCTCACAAACACATGGTACAGGATTTGATTCTTACCCTGGGAAACATGGCTAGGCTTAAAAAAGCTCCCTGGTGCCATTAGCGTAGTAATCCTCTATGAACCTATGAGATTTTTTGGCAGAGAAACCAATTTCATCCAAATCTAGGTCTCCCAATTCCTTCCCCAGCTTCAACACAGTCTGTAACAACAGATTCCTTGGACTTTACTTGGGGAGTAGTGTCTATGGGGATAAAAGTGTAGGGTCTTTGGAAAAGAAAAAATAGACCATTACACATAAATGTACAAAGATGCTGGCAGTTATAATTGCTCTAAATACTTTCAATCTTCTGCGGTCCCCAGGACAGTATAGACAACACCACAGTGATGTGGTTCATAAATGGGGGAAACTGTATCCTACCCTCTCTACAGACTACCCATGGTAGCCTGGGATATTGCTTTTTCAGCACACGCTCACTTTATAGGTATCTTGCATACAACCAGAGCACATTTTTTGGCAGATAAGCTGAGCAGGATCAGGATAGATCCTCACAAATGGAAACTGAATCAGGGAGTCTTCCAGGAATTGATCCAACTATGGAGAACATTTCAGATAGTTATTTTCACATCCAGTCACAACAGTAAGTTGACAAAATTCTAGTTGATACCTCCATGCACGAAGGCCTGGAAAACAGATTTTTTTTTCTTTTCCTTGGACATGAATGTTTCAGTATGTTTTTCATCCTTTCCATTAATAATCAAAATCTTTCTAAATGTTAAGAATGACTTTCCAACGAGCATTGTGGTAACTCCTATCTGGTCCAGGCAACAGTGTATCTCGATTCTGCTGGAAATGGCTAAGGGTAGTTATCACAAGCTTCCTCACAGACAGACCCTAGTCACACAAGACAAGGGGTGTTTAATGTAGCTGAGCTCTAAACAATTGCAACTAACTGCCTGGAGTTCTAAATACTTTAATGCACCTATTTTCTGAGGATATGCCACAGGTATTAAAGTAGACAAAAAAATCTGCTTCTAGAAGGTCGTATATTAACAAATGGAAGATAGTTTCTAGTTGGTGCCAAAATAAGACCATGGCCCTTTTGAGTCTAGATTTTCTGTGGTTCTACATAATTCTTGTGAGTTGCTGTATGCTGGCCTGTGTTACTCCTCCATAAAAGTTCATTTGTTGGCCATTTTAACATGTCTGCCCATCTATATCCCCCTCTTTGAATGCAGTGTTATGTGAAAATGCTTCTAAAAGGAATGTCCTAAACCAAGCCTCATAAGAAACAGGTGGCTCTTCCTTGGGATCTAAATTTTGTGTTAGAAGAATGAACTCTTGCTCCATTTGAACCAGCTCTTCAGGCTGACTTGAAGTTCTTAACATGTAAAGCCATGTTACTGATTGCTGTGATTTCTGCAAGAAGAGTACTGACTGGCCCTTATGGTGTATCAATCTTATCTAATTTTCCAGAAGGATGGAATTTTGTTAAGATCTTATCTGGCATTAATGCCTGGAATTTTGTTAAGATCTTATCTGGCAATAATGCCTTAAGTGGTATCTAAATATAAACTGAGCCTGTCTTTTTTCCAGAACTTAAAAACAAGGGAGAAATTGTAATTACACCTAATGCAACAAGGCAGTTCTAGGCAGGGTTAAAAGGCTCATTCTACCAGGGCCTTGGCTTCACCTGTAGCTTTTGGAAAGACCAGGCCTAGAATAAGCTTTGCTAATACCATTCTCCAGGGGCTCTTGGATCCTCATTCTTCCTCTTCCCAGTCAATGTAAGCTGTTGTAGTCTGTCTAACCATATAGCTAAGAATAATGCAGCAGGGATCAAGTGATGAACAGCGTAAAGCTGTACAAAAAGAAAATGCAAGGCAACGAAATCCTGAAGCAAAGGCTAGGCAGATAACAGTCAAATAACCCTTTATTGTGAGCGCTTTCGGTAGGGAGATTCTCCCCACCTTCCTCAGACAAAATGTTACAACCATAGAGAAGTCATCAACATGTTAAATACTATAATTAATAATGACATCACAATCATTCCCAAACAATTAAAAGGCATACCACTAAACATTCATTTAAAATATTGGTTTAAATAAAATATTAGCTGATTTACTAAAACCAATTATATATTAAATTATGTGCAAAAAGCATGTTGTTTTTAAAAATATATGTATATAAATTTATATACAAATACTAGCCAAGTGATCGACAATACGCAAGCAAGCAAAAAATAAAAACATATATTAAACACTCTACCTATATGTAGGGTGCTAATGCATCATAAACTTCCCAATAAAAGTTATATTAAATATTCTATACTAAACAGGATCTAAAGTATAAAATATAAACCACTACTCTGTATATATATATCTTAAAGCATATATATCAATGTGCAAATATTGTATATGAACATATATACCAATGGCACAAACTATTTACGATATTAATTCATCTGTTTAGTGCCATCAATTTCAAGAAACATTTAATGGACAATATCTCATTTAAACCCGGAGTCATGTAGGCAGCAGTACGAATCTGCCAAAAGGCCTCTTGTTGTTCCAATTTTAGCTGCCATGGTTCCCCCCCTCACATGTGGTTGTATCTGTTGCACCACTGAAAAATAAAAGCCATGATCTGGATTGTGGTATACATGCTTTGCAAGTGCATTATTCAGATCGCTCCTTCCAATGGTATAAAGATGTTCGTATATTCTTTTCTTGAGTGGTCTGTCGGTCTTACCTATGTAAAAAGCCGGACACTTTTTACATATTGCCGCATAGACCACTCCTTTAGAATTACAATTAAAGGAACCATAGATGTCAAAATTTCTACCAGCCATGTTAATGATAGAACTAACTAAAATATGCTTACAATAATGGCAGGTGCCACACCTATTCATCCCTGACCCCTTCTTATTTGTTTTAATTTTGGTCTGTTCTAGTAATTGTTTTAAATTTTTCCCACGCCTATACGTTCCCACCCCATACACCAAAAAAGAAGTGTAGTTAAGGGACAATTTGTCCGGGCAGCCCGAATGGTGTCTAACTTATTAGATTTTAGAACTGAATGTGAAAACATTCAATCTATGTTTATAACAAGGGGATACCCACTTTCTTTTGTGGAAGACATAAAACAAGAGGTTTATACTAAAAGGGAGTCGGGACATTTTGAACCACTACTTGGAGGTGGAAACATGGTTATTAAGATTTACAATAATGATAGAGCGACTAACAACAGCTTTCTTTTCACTTATAGTATTGATGCCCAGATCATTAATAATATTATTTTTAAAAATTGGAGAATTATTTCAGAAGATCACCAGTTGGTAAAATTATTGGGGGACAGGCCCACAATTACGTATAGGCGTGGGCAAAATTTAAAACAATTACTAGAACAGACCAAAATTAAAACAAATAAGAAGGGGTCAGGGATGAATAGGTGTGGCACCTGCCATTATTGTAAGCATATTTTAGTTAGTTCTATCATTAACATGGCTGGTAGAAATTTTGACATCTATGGTTCCTTTAATTGTAATTCTAAAGGAGTGGTCTATGCGGCAATATGTAAAAAGTGTCCGGCTTTTTACATAGGTAAGACCGACAGACCACTCAAGAAAAGAATATACGAACATCTTTATGCCATTGGAAGGAGCGATCTGAATAATGCACTTGCAAAGCATGTATACCACAATCCAGATCACGGCTTTTATTTTTCAGTGGTGCAACAGATACAACCACATGTGAGGGGGGGACCATGGCAGCTAAAATTGGAACAACAAGAGGCCTTTTGGCAGATTCGTACTGCTGCCTACATGACTCCGGGTTTAAATGAGATATTGTCCATTAAATGTTTCTTGAAATTGATGGCACTAAACAGATGAATTAATATCGTAAATAGTTTGTGCCATTGGTATATATGTTCATATACAATATTTGCACATTGATATATATGCTTTAAGATATATATATATATATATATATATATATATATATATATATATATATATATAGAGAGAGAGAGAGAGAGAGTAGTGGTTTATATTTTATACTTTAGATCTTGTTTAGTATAGAATATTTAATATAACTTTTATTGGGAAGTTTATGATGCATTAGCACCCTACATATAGGTAGAGTGTTTAATATATGTTTTTATTTTTTGCTTGCTTGCGTCTTGTCGATCACTTGGCTAGTATTTGTATATAAATTTATATACATATATTTTTAAAAACAACATGCTTTTTGCACATAATTTAATATATAATTGGTTTTAGTAAATCAGCTAATATTTTATTTAAACCAATATTTTAAATGAATGTTTAGTGGTATGCATTTTAATTGTTTGGGAATGATTGTGATGTCATTATTAATTATAGTATTTAACATGTTGATGACTTCTCTATGGTTGTAACATTTTGTCTGAGGAAGTTGGGGAGAATCTCCCTACCGAAAGCGCTCACAATAAAGAGTTATTTGACTATTATCTGCCTAGCCTTTGCTTCAGGATTTCGTTGCCTTGCCTTTTCTTTTTGTACAGTTTTTTCCGTTTTTGTGGTTCAACAGCGTAAAGCTGTAAAAGTAAACTTACAATAACAATACATGTTTGAATGATGCTGCAGCAGCTACCTCCATCCATCCCACTTATTGTTTATATATTTTTTTTGCCAGAGTGAGAATATATATTTTTTATTTTCCTGCAAATTAATATTTGCTGGATACTAGCTTCCCTCTCTCATTTGACAAAAAAGTGCCTCAGTTCAGCTCAAGCTGAGTAACTATTTGAGCTTGTGGAATTTGCCCTTGAAGCTTTGGATGCTGGCTGGGTGTTGCATCCTTAGCAGGCTCTAAAGCTATTGCAATAATGATCAATCAAACTTTGTTAAGATGAGTTTACTTATACAACTCTTGTTTGTATGTTATGTCTTTTTTTAGACACCTTTATTAAAGTATCACTTAAGACATAGAAAAACAAGAAAATAAAAGCGAAAAAAATGACACAGGCAAACATATATTAACAGTAGAGAAAGCATACCATATTAACATTTTTTCCGTTTACATACATTATACACAACATATTTTTTCTTACTTTGTAACTGTCATCATTCCAACTTTGCATAAATTACTGAATTCCTGCCTTCTCTTAAACCTCACTCCTCCTCCTGAACATTATTCTGCATGTATTCCCACAATTTCCATTTATTTCTATGTAATTTGCTTCTTTCCTTTTCTAAATGTCCCTCTTCCAGTTCTTTAGTTTCTTTTGTAATATTCAGTTCTTCAAATATAGTTAGTTTAGAATTTGATTTCTGTTTTCTAGTAATTGCTTTATTGGCAGCCAGCAGATTTAAACATAGTAAGGCCTTACTATGTCTAGGAAAAATAATTTGCTTAGTTGCAGCCGTTTGCTCACCCAGTATATTTCTGACAGAAAACTCTGTATGGGATTTTTAAGAACTCTGTATGGTATTTTTAAAGTCTGCCAACTCATTACACTCCCAAAACATACATTTCTAGTTATCTCTTTCTTCCCATCACATCTCTAACATTTGCTATCTACTGAGGAAAATTCTTTGAAATGTGCTGGGGCTACAAATATACATACCCATGCAGAAAAAAAGATCTTAAACATTTTGGACTTTGTTGATTACTTGAGCGCCATAAATACGTCCTTCCATTGTTCTCTTGTAAATTGTTTTCCATTTTCTTTTCCCAATATTTTCGAACCTCCTCTGAGTTATTCTTATAGTTGTACGATATTTTATATGCCTAGCCTAATTATCCATTTTTAACAGCAGCTATTGTTCTGGGTTTAGCTAAAAACTGTACCAGATCAGGTCTTTCACTTAAGATTCTCCTGTCCCTTTCTCTTTACCTATACTCTGATATCAGTTCCAACTAAAGAAGGCAGTCATTAGCCTGCAGTCAAAACTTCTTTTTCGCCTCATGCCACGTTATTACCTTTACCTCTCTAGGGATTTACTGCCAACACCTTGATTCTTTTGCCTGTTATCTCTAGTAAATTACAACCTCCTCTTGCTTATTTTCTGTACCCCTACTTGCAGTCATTCCTTTTGGCAAAATTTCCTTTTTTATTCTCGTGTTTGCATAGTTCTTGAATACTTTGTGCAACTTTATAACTACAGTATTCTGTTTTGTTGTTGTTATTGTTCTCCTTCAGGATCTGCATCCAAAATCCCACTTTCTCTCTCTTTCTTGAATATCCCCACTGCTTCATAACCATCACTTTCCATTTAGAATTACAGCCTTCTGATTGTGGTCTGTCTGAGTTTTAACTGTGTAGCTCTCAAATTTCCCTTCAAATCAGGTAATCCTAAACCACCTTGTTCTATTGGAAGAATCAACTTACACCACTTAATTACTGTCCTACCAGTAATTTTCTCCTACCAGATAAATTCTTTCAACTCTATTGATTATTGTCTACAGCTGTACCTCTTGTTGATAAAAGACTGTAAAGCTAAAGGGACTAAAATCTTTTTTCCTCTGCTTGAACCTTACTATCCATATCCGTAAACAAGGAATTCCAGTTTCTCAGTTTTTGTATTTTTTTTTTTAATAGTCTCTAATCACATATCCTTATGGCATATAAGAGGAGCCTTTTTAATCCATACACCTAAATAACTTCATTGTATTACATCTTCATAAATATGGGTATTGCTGAATCAGTTCATGTGTGGGTACATCATTTACAGCTATAGCCTAAGCCTATGTTTCACTTCCATTAATTGTATGTCCCCAAAAAACATAAAACTGTCTCAGAATGTTCAACAACACTAAGATGTCCTTTTCTGGATTAATCATGTACAGAATATCATCTGTAAATAAAACCAACCATTCTTGATTACCATACCAACTATATCCTTGAATTTTCTAAATCCCTTACTTTGCTAATGGCTCTAAATATAAATCAAGTAACAAAGAGGAAAGAGGACATCCTGCATGGGTCCACTGTTCAAACACAACTTAGAGAGGAACTCTCCACCCTAATTCTTGTCTCCAGTCCTTTATATATCATCATAATTAACCTTGTTATTGTATCAGGGAATGCATATGCTTCAGTTGCCCTACTCATAAAATCCCAGCTTCCTGTATTGAATGCTTTTTCTGCATGAAGACCCACTAACACCAAGAGTATTTTCTTACATTCTGCTTCTCTGTGGATCGATGTTGGTCTTTTAATGTTGTCATATTTTTGTCTCCCCTCCAAAAAACTTTTTTTTAATACAAATCTATTAATTTTATCAACTCGTTTGTCATTCTTCTAACTAGTAATAGATATAACCCCCTTATTATCATAGTTTAAAATTGAAATGGGTGTATATGAAGCTGGGTCTGATGGGTCTTAACCGTCTTTAGGTAATAAAGCCACCATAGCCTTCTTCCAAGATGTTGGTACTCACCCTCCTTTTAAAATAATGTTAAACAAAATCTTCCAGATCTTTATTACTTTCTTCCCTTCTAGCTTCCAAACTTCCATAGGAATACCATCTGTTTCTGCAGACTTTCTGCAGATTGATTATATGTCACTGTTTTTATCTCATCTCCTCTTATCTTAACTGTTAGCCTTTGAGCCTCATCTGCCACCATTTATGCTCTTTATTTCCACATTTCTCTGCTTTATACATATTTCCATAACATTTCTGAAATAGCTCCAGTACGTGTATAGGATCTCTAGTTATTCTTGTTATAGGCTCCCTAAGTTGGGAGACTGACTTTTTTACTTTGTTGCCCAAGTCATTGTGCTAAACGTTTTTATGATTTGGAATTATCAGAAAATAGCTGCTTAACAGCTTTCTTTTTAAACTTATGCATATTATCCAAATATTCCCCTATTTTCTCTCTAGCAGTCTGCATTTCTCTCTCTTCTTCTGTGAGATTATCCTTATTCTGTAATGCTTTAAACTTTGTCAGGCCCCGTTAAGTATTTCCTATTACTTCTTAACCATATTTCTTTCACTTTTATTTTTACCCTATTTTAAAACTCCCATTTTCATTTTATCCCATTCAGTAGCTATAAATTCTGAAGATGTTTCTGTCTTCCGTAATAGCTGTTATTTTCTACTACCCAGTCCTTAAATTCCTTTATTTTTAACAAGTATGTAGGAATGTTATTTTTACTTCATTAGTCTGCATTGTTGTCTTGGTTTTTAGTGCATGATCTGAAATAGTTTTTGGATGTATTTCAAAGTTTGTAATTAAATGCACATGCTCCTTTAAAATATAATTTCTCTCTAGAGTAGCCCAGTTATTGTACCATGGGGGAAGATATGTAATTTGTGTCCCTCTTCCTACAACTGAATTCACATCTTCCATACCAAATATTTTCATAATGTTCTTCAGAAGTCTATCCTCTTTTGCTATGTTTTCCTTTTTAGCACAGTGCGGTACAATCCACACTATTATAAATCAAGTTCTAGTCCCCTCATATAGATAATATTCCCTACTGAAAGCTGATTACTTCTGCCATATTTTCTTAAGCTCCATAGCATTAGTTTTTTGGTGGGATATAAATACATGCCAGAGTATTCCTCCACCCTTACCAATAGCCCCTTAGTACCACAAATCTAATTTTCCTCTTCTGTCACTATTGGACTCACTCTATTAATTTGTATGTTTACTTCCCTTTTCCTTTATCCCTGATAATTCTGATAAATATCCATGCTGAAGTCTTTTCTTTGTCATGCTGACATGCTTGTTTCTTTCCATATGTGTCTCCTGCAGCATTGCTATTTGCACTCTGCATTTCTTAATGTAATTCACTTCTCTTTCCTTTGTATTTATACCTGCAAGGTCATTTACATTCCAGGATTATATGGATAGTGTAGCCATTACAATAAATAGCTGGTGTTCCCACTTATTATACATGTCAGTTTTTTTGAATGTGTATTTCCAAGTTTTGTGTTACATGGATATACTAAAGTTTGGCAGGCTGATCTTTTATGCATCTGTTTCTTGTCATCTCCATTTTAACTTGTATCTCATTTTTGGGAAAAAAATTGTTTCAATGAAAACTGTTAAAACAAAGGTAAATACATTTTCAAAACACCCACATCCCATGTTGACTTAGACCAAACACAAATCTATGTGCTTGGGAACAGTTGCCCCAAATCTAAAGCAACACCCACAGGCATTACCTAAGCTAAAATGAAAGTTACCCATGCTAAAGCATATGCTACAACCTGTATTCCCACTTATACTGATTTCCTTTCTGTTTGTCTTATTTCTGTTCCTTTCTCATGTATTTTGAAAAGTTTCTACTCCCAATAAATCACAATGGATTCAGGTGACTCAAAATGAAATACAGTATGACATCCAAATATGTATTTGATCTGATTGACACAAAACACATCAACCACACTGTCCTGACTCCTTGTTTCAGTGATATGTGCCCACCTTAAAACTGTTTATTTTTACAAAAGTGTTTTTGGGGGGACTGACTCCCCTTAATGTAAAAACTATATATATATATATATATATATATATATATATATATATATATATATATATATATATATATATATTCACACACACAATTTTATACAGAAACCAATGGTTGAAAAGGTCACACAAGCAAACCATTCAGTAAAAACTGCAAGAAAAGTCCAGCCAAACTAGAGTGTTCACTGTGTGATATCTTAAGCCTCCTTTAATGGAGGCCCTTGGGATATATGCAAGTGACCCCTTAAGGACATAGTCTTTCAGCTACGTGGGTTCTGAATACCTATAATGGTTTACTTGTTATGGATACATTCAGGCCAATAAAGCCAAATCTCACTAGCTGTGGACATATATGTTTCTGCCTTTTTTACCGATCTCATCTGCAAGTCATGTGCTTGTCTTCTATAAACCCTAACTGGTCTATGTCTGTTATTTTTGTCAATATCTTTGCCATTATTTGCCAAAATCTTAATACTTGTAGTCATAATTCAGAATAAAACTCTATCTGCATCACCCTGGATAAAGGGTATCTTTGCTGTCCTTTGGTACAACTACCACTACTGCCTCTTTCCAAGTCAAAGGTATATCAGTAGTAGTAGCCAGAGATTTATCTCCTTCCTACTCCTCATTTTTTCCACACTTTTGGAAACCCATCACTACCAGGGGTTTTGCCTGAATGTCATTGCTTCTTTAATTTTAATTTCCTTTATATTTGATGTTAATATCCCCTTCTCTATTTATTTTAAAATAAGAAGTTGTAAGTATGTCAAATACACTACAATTTCCTTTGTGTTGCTGTCATCTTCTACAGCTTGCCTATATAGTGTAATGTAACAATTGACCATTATATTAATAATGTTTCTTGGGTACTTGTCGCTCACCATGTTCATATTTCCTGGTTTTAATTATCCTTTCCACCTTTTATTGCCTCAAACATCGAGCCAACAGTTTGGTAGCTTTGGAGTTGTAATTTCCTAAGCACTCTTATGTAGGAATTCTAGCTTCTTTCACTTGGTTTTCAACCTGTTGTGTTCCACTTATTCTAGTTTTGCTTCTGTAAATCCCTTACTTTTTAAGTACTGTAGATACCTAATGTGACTGTTATGCCATATCTCATTGGTTCGCACTGTGACTATATTTCTTTTCTTTGTTGTAAACATGTTTATTAAATCTTCACATTTAAAACAATGACATAGGTACACATCCTTTAATAGAAAAGAAAGCAAGTCAGAGCAGCAGTTTTCCTTTTTTATATAATATACCTGAATGTTCAGTTTTTAAAAGTTATTGTCCATTCCAGAATTACAGAAATTGCTGAATTCCTGCCTTCTCTTTAACCTCATTTCTCCTCCTAAACGTTATTCTGCATGTATTGTTCTTACAAATTCCATTTATTTCTGTGTAATTTGCTCCTTCCCTTTTCTAACAATCCTTCCACCAATTCTTTTATTCCTTTTGCAAGTTTCAGTACTTTAGTTACATTTAGTTTAGACTTTGATTTCCATTTTTTAGAAGTTGCGCTTTATTAAACTTAAGGCCTTATTGTGTCTGGGCAGATCATATCCTATATCCCAACTTAGCCAACCATTTGCTCCCCCAATATTTCAGACAAAGTACTCTGCAAGGAATTAATAATTTATATTACACCTGCCAACATGTTACATTTCCAAAAATATGTTCTCAGCTACTTTTCTCTTTCCCACCACACCTCTAGTATTTGCTATCTACCTGTGGAAAAATTATCTAAAATTTGCTTCTTGTTCAGCAGTACATTTGCAAACACTTCCAAGTAAACAAAAAACATAAACTTTTTGGAAGCCATACAGATGTTGTTCTTTCTATCTTGCCTTTCCATTCTCTCTTGCCCATCTTTTCAATCATGTGATTGATTCTTGTAGTTATCATGCAGTAGTTTATATTATCTAATACTTATTATGTTTTAACCAGAGATTCTATTCTAGACTCCTCTAAAAACTGCATCATAGATGCTTTCAGTTGTCATGCCTCTTTCCCTTTCTCTTGGCTTCTTCTGTGTTATCAGTTCCTGATAGGGAAGGTAGTCTCTAACATGCTATGGAAAGTTATGCTTGGCTTCCTTCCCACTCTTTTACCTTTGCCTTTGTAATTATTAGCTCCCAGTACATTGGTTCTTTTGCTAGTTTTCTCCAGTTAATTCCGGCTTCCTGTTGCCTATTATCTGTACCCATACTTGTAGTTATCCCAATTGGTAAAATCTCTTTTCCTCCATTCCTGTGTTACCTGAGAATACATTCTGCTATTTTATGAATATAATGCTGTCTGTGAATGTTAATCTTAAGGACCTGCATCCAAAATCCTGCTCTCTCCTTACTTCCCAACTCCTGCCTCCTGGTTTTGTCATCCATTTAAAGTTTAATTTATAATATTCTGCTTGTGTTATGTATGTCTTAACAGAGTACTGTAGCTCTAAAGTATGGCTTAATTGGGTAATCATGAACCACCTTGCTCTTTTGGGAGAATCCGCTTCTCCCACTTACCTCTTGCCCTTTTCTCCTCCCAGATAAATTCCTTCAGCTCTTTATTCGTTATGGTTTACAGCTTTTACCATGGTTGATAAAAATGTGCCTGAGTAGTATATAACCCTAAAGGGACCAAAACATTTTCACTGCTTGTATCTTGCTATCCATACTCATAATCAAGAGCTTCAAGCTTCTCAGTATTTTCTTTAATTTTTTCATCCCTTCCCACATATCATAGCTGCCATAATAGACTCCTTTAAATTCATATTCCTAAATGCTTCCTATTATTTGTATTATTATTATTATTATTATTATTATTATTATTATATCTCCACAAATATGGAGCAGTTGTTGTTTTGTTTTCTCCACAATCTCCATTCAGAATGTCAGAATGTTGTTGGACATGTGTGGCATAGGTACTTCTTTCTTACAAGTTTTGAAATGTTAAAGTTTCCTTATTTTGACTTTGCTGTCTTTTTGTCTCGTTAATTAGAATTTTGGGTTTCCAAACTTTTGATCTACTGAAGTAGATCCTGATATCCATATAACAGAGCTTGTATTTTCTTAGTTTTGTATTATCTTTTATTTAGTGTCTTTCCACATATCCTTAGCTGCCACACCATGATAATTTTTAATCCATACTCCTAAATACTTTGTTTTATCATGTCCCCGTAAGTAAGGATATTGCTGAACCAATTTGTATGCGAGTACATAATTTACTGCTATTGACTGCATTTTAGCGTCATTAATGTTGTATCCCAAAAAGATATGAAACTGTCTGAATATGTTCTAAAGCACTGTAATATCGCTTTCTGGCTTTGTCGGGTATAAAATAGTCATGTGCAAATAGAGCCAGCTTTTCTTGACTACTGTACCACTTATATCCTTGAATATCTGAGCCCCTTATTTTCTTTGCCAAAGGTTCTAAATATAATGCAAATAACAAAGGGGAGAGAAGACACCCTTGTGTGGTTCCTCTGCCCAAGCATAGATTATCAGAGAGGACTCTACCCACTTTAATTTTCGCCTCTAATCCCTCATATATCCTCTTACTCAACCTCATAATTTTATCAGGGAATGGAAATGCTTCCATTGCTGTGCTCTTAAAGTCCATGCTTACTCTGTCAAATGCTTTCTCTGCATCAAGACCTGCCAACAACAGTGGTACTTTCTTACATTCTGCATCCCTCTGGATCATCAGTGTTCTATTAATGTTGTGAAATGTTTGCCTCCTCTCCATTAAACCACACTGATACAGGTCTATCAGTTTTGGCATCACTTTTGCCATTATTTTAGCCATTATAGACATAAACACTTTATTCATGGTTTAGTAATGAAATGGGTCTGTATAAAGCTGGATATGATGGATCTTTACCTTTTTAGGTATTACAGCTACCACCTCTTTCTTCCAGAATGTTGGTACTACTTCTCTTAAAATACTGTTAAAACCTTCCAGGCCTTTATCAGTTTTTCCCTTCTAGCTTCTAAACTTCCACAAGAATACACACTGTTTTTTTTTCTTTTGTCCTGCTCTTTTAACCAGATCTTTATTTTATTTTACATGGCATGTGAACAAAGAGGAAGAGAGAAGGGAGAAAGAAAAAAAAAAACGGACCACCTATTTACATTAATATCCCCATTACACTTAAAAATAACTGGAAAAAAAACTTACTCTATGGCATGCATATTTGACTTTCCTGTAGATTGGTTATATATCACTATTTTTATCTCATCTCCTCCTATCCTGTTAGTAATTGAGCCTCCTCTACCTCTAACCTTGGCATATTTAATTCTTACATGAACATTTCCATTTGTACCTTTTCTTGATTTCTGTATTTCTCTGCTTTATACAGATTTTCATAGAATTTCCAGAATATATCTAATACTTCTACAGGATCCCTTTTTATGTTCCTTGTTATAGGCTCCCTAAGCCTTTTCTACTTCCTGTTGCCTGAGTTATTGTGCTAAAAAGTTTTTGTGCGCTAGAGTTAGCAAAATGCAGTTGATTAACAGCAGTCTTTCTGAACTCATGCATATTATCACCGTAATCCCTTATTTGCTGTTTAGCATTCTGCAGTTGCTCCACTTCTTGTTCGGTGAGATTCCCCCTATTTTGCAGTACTTCAGCATTTGTCAGTCACTCTGAATATTTCTTGTTACTTATTAACCATATCTTCCTTTCATTTCCACCCTGTTTTAAACTCCACTTTAATTTTACCCCACTCCCTAGCTATATTTTCAGAAGAAATTTCTATCTTATCTAATAGCTCCTGAATAATTTCCACTACCCATTGCTTAAATTCCTCTCTTTTCAACAGATAGGTGGGAACACAGCAGTGTCTTATTTTTATTTCATTACTCTGTGTTTTTATTTTAGTTATTGGCGCATGATCTGAGATAATTATTGGATATGTATCAAGACTTTCAATTAAATGCACATGTTCCTGTGAAATGTAAATTCTGTCTACCCTTGCTGAGTTTTTGTAAATTGGGGAATAATATGTAAATTCACTCCAGTCTCCTAGTACTGAATTCATATCTTCCATACCATATTTTCATAAATTTGTGTAAAAGTCTACCCTCCTTTGTTATATTTTCCCTTCTGTGCCCCCAAGACAAATTTCTGCTATTGCAAATCAAATTCCAGTTCCCAGCTATAAGTAGTATTCATGGGTGAAAGTGATTATTTTTCCCAGAATTTTCTTAATCTGCATTGTAGCAGTTTCAGTGGAATATAAATACATGCCAGTGTAATCCTCCTCCCTTGCTAGTAACACCTTAGTACTACAAATCTACAGTTATAGTCTTGTTTATCCTTTTTTATTACTATTGGAGCTCCTCTTCCAATTAATATAAGCACTCCTGTCTTCTTTGCCCAAGGTATTCCGCTGAATGACCGTCTTGAATACCTTTCTTTGTCAAATTCATATGTTCACATCTTTCCAAGTATGTCTAGGGTAAGATAGCTGTTTGCATTCTACATTTTTTAATATAATTCAATACTCTTTCTTTTTTGTATTTATCTGTGATACCATTAACTTTTAAAGACATTATAGAAAGTATCAAATTCTTGAGAAATTATTTCTACGTTTTATGTATAACAACATTTTTAGTAAATGTCTAGTTTTGTGTTACATGCATATGCAGTTTGGCAGGTTAATGTTTTATACAGTTGTTTCTTGTCATCTGTGTTTGAGCCTATGTCACATTTTACATAACTTTTTGTTTTATTGAAAACCCCCAAACAAAAGTACACACTCACACCCAATACCCCCCTAAAACTTATTGAGTTGATAGTAACACACAAAGCTATGTACATCTTCAAATATTGAAGTTTTATCCTCTTAATAGGATCAAATGTTCAAAACTGACAGCCAAACAGATTTGAGCTAACCTAAAAGAAAGGTTAGCCATGGTAAGACGCATGGTATAGCCTGTGTTTCTTTTAAGTGCTGTCTGGTTTGTCTTATCTTTACAGCTCCCTCAGCTGGGAAAACACTTGAATGCTTCTCCAATGTATTTCTCTTTATCAGTTTGTCCTCTAGAGACATTAGAACCAGACACAAAACTGTTAACTAGTAGAAAAAAAGCCTTAGAATAATGAATATACTTTTTCATTTACTTGATTTCTCTTAAAACTTGTTTCTAGATTAAGCTAATGGCCTTAACCTAGTCATTCCCCTATGCACGAATGAGAAAAAGCACACTGTTTTTTTTTATTTTGTCCTGCCCTTTTAACCAGATCTTTATTTTATTTTACATGGCAAGTGAACAAAGAGGAAGAGAGAAGGGAGAAAGAAAAAGAAAACGGACCAGCTATTTACATTAATATCCCCACTACACTTAAAAATAACTGGAAAAAAAACTTACTCTATGGCATGCAAAAAATCATGCACTATTTAAAAAGTACTGTTAAGAAAAAAATGTTGTTGTACCTATAGTTAACTTCCTCCCTCTTCTTCCCCTCTCCTGAGTATTTTTCCGAATATTAATGATGTGAAGTAGGACATATGCTTTATAGTAATTTATATGTTTAACAAATATTTACAGATTTTCTTACTCTGTTGTGTTTCACAAATATATTTATTGCTTTGTAATCCACTTTGTCAGTTTCCATGTTACTGATTTTATTTTCCAAATGTTAATGGCATGAAGTAGGGCATATGCTTTAGAGTACCCTACAAGTTTAACAAAGTCCAAGAAAGTCCAATATTTCCAGATTTTCTTTTTCTACTCAAGCTCATCTCCCAATGCCATACCGTGTCTCTACATCATTTCCAACATCTGTCAATTCTAGTCACCTCTTGCACTTTATTCCTTCTCTCAAGCATTTTCCATTGAAGTACTGGAAAAGGTTTCACTGCCACAGCCTCTCTGTGGTCTTAATTACCAGCAGAACAAGAAGCAGAATCTTCTTCTGTTTCACAGCTCACTTTTTATTGGACAAACTTTTGTATTTCTTCCTTAGTATGTACTTCATTAAAAAATTATTTTGTTCCTCCAGGGAAAAATATTTTGTAAGGTAGCTGGGTACAGACAGTTTGAATCTCATGCCTGCTTCTCGACATTCCTGAATAATGAGATAAATGTACTTCTCTTCTGTCTAGTGTGCAATGAGTAGTCATTCTCTGCAAACACTCTGCTATCTCCCAGTTTTAGTATTTTGTCCTCCTCACAGTTTTGTCAGAATCAACTCCTGCTACTGGTAGAATTGCATCTTTACTATTAAAGGTCTAGGTTGATTTTTCATTGCCAGGTTTGGAGCACACACACAACGTGCCCTTTCAATTAACAATTCCTGTTGTGGAACACCAGTCCAGTTGCTTAATTGTGCTTACATAAAATTAATAGTCTGTTCCTTTCAGCTTCTCGGGTACAGCAGAAAGTATCAGGTTTTTCCTACTTGCCCTGTCCTCTAATGCTGTTATTTTTTTGAACTATCTCTTCTTGCGCAGTCTCATATTCAGCCAGCGTTTTTTTCATTTTTACCTCTGAGTTTTGCAGTTTTATCACGTTATCTGAATGTCTCTTTAAAGCTTCTTTCATTTTTCCAGCCTTTTATTTGAGTTGATATACTACATCAGTGTTTCATGTTTTTCAGTCAGGTCTGTGTGCAGGTGCATTATACTTTCCTCTAGGTTACTGGAAGTCATGTCTGGAGCTTTTATTTATTTTATTTTACAGTTTGTTTATTGGGATAGTCCATTGGGCCAAGAAGAGCCCGTTTTCAATGGAGTCCCGAGGAGAAAAGCTCCATGAACAACAATATAATATGAAGGCAATGCATTTACATTTATGTAATACTATTGAAGAACAATGGTATTACACAGCATGACAAAAATCCATGATTGCAGTGAAAATACAGTCAATAAAGCAAAAGGTAAAATTACACACACACACACACACACACACACACACACACACACACACACACACACACACACACACACACACACACACACACACACACACACACACACACACACACACACACACACACACACACACACACACACATGCCAATTAAAATAAGAAAAATCCATTGGTGCATATTCCTGTTAGATTTGTTACAATGTGAAATAACACAGGGCTGACATTACAGTTTTACATGAAATCTTAGCAGAGTTAAAGTAAGATAGGGGGATAAGAGGTGTTAATTGTTGAATCTAAGAAGGGTAGGACAAATAGAAAAAAAAAGTAGAGTAAGAGTAGGAATAAATGAGAAAAGTGAAGATGGTAGTAGTCAGAAAAGCTCAGTATAATGAAGAGAAGAGAGAAACAAAGGTCTAAAACCATGTTGTATGGGGCTAAGTCAGTGGTTGTCTGTGAGGTATGGAGGTATGGTAGAAGTTGAAGGTGGATACACTTTTCTAAAACTTTCGAGATAGGGGATAACATAGCGATTGGCCGGAAATTGGGAATGCTGTTATTACCTCCTTTGTGAAGGGGGATGATATAGGCCTTTTTCCACAGTAGAGGTACATAATTTTCTTGGATTGAGCAGTTTACTAGAATGGAGATGGGAAAGGTAATGGCATCTACAGCAATTTTGAGGAAGTAGGAACGAAGGTCATCAGGGGTATTTGAGCATGGTTTCATTTCCGAAGGAGTTTTTTTATTGTGGAGATAGGAATGGGTTTGCTAGTGAAGGAAGGGGGGTTGGGAGTTGGTAGTGTTAGGTGAGGGAGAGATAGAAGGAGGTGGAAGTGAAGCTTTGGGAAAGGAAGTAGTTAGTTTGGCTACAGAATCAATAAAGGAGTTAAAATGGGTGGCTAAGGAGAAGTCTGGGACATTTGGGTCAGGGCAGGCGTGGTCTCTTTTGCCAGGATTGAGGAGGGTGGAGATGCCATTCCAGAATTTTTTGGAGTTGGTCTTTTGGTTATTTTGAAGGGTGGAGAAGTAAGATTTGTGGTCGGACGCAACATGTTTTTTTACTTTATTACGTAGTAGCTTATATTCAGTCAGGGTGGTATGGGTTTTATTTTTCTGGTAATGTTTCCAGAATTTGTCACGGAGATGCATGCATAATGGTTGTAGTTTCTTTTTTGGTTCTGGAGGGAGCAAAGATAGTTAACAGGTCTAAGAGTGTAGTTTTAAAGTAGACTACTGCATTATCTAGGGAGAGGGTTTTTAGAGGACTCCAGTTTGTGTATTTTTGAGAGCTGAAAAAAGTTTCAGAGTTGAAGTTTTTGAGAGAGCGGGAGGAGATATAAGTGTGGGATAGTTGTAAGGAGGAGGGAAGGCGAAAGAGGGAAGAGGATCACGAAGAGTGTTAGGTAGGATACCGCTGTCAGAGATGTATTGGGTGTTGGAAACAAGAATCCAGTCAAGAGTTGTACCAGAGGAGAAGTGTTTTGAGGGCCTGGTAATAGAGCTTATTAGTTGTGAGAAGTTGTATAAGTTTATGTTGTGTGGAGAAGTAGAATATCGGTCCAGTTAATATTAACGTTACCGAGGATTATGGCCTCGGTAATATTAGAAGAGAACCAGGAGAGGATATCATTAAGAACGGGGATATTGTCTCCTGGGGGAATGTAAAGAGCGGCTGTACATATGTGTTTGTTCATGTGGAGGAGGGCCAGGGTTAGTTTGACATTGGTGAATTGGGGTATTGGTGTGGTGAAGGGAGGAGGAGTAGAGAGAAGCTACTCCACCACCTTTTTTGAGGGTCCTGTCATTTCTAATTATATTGTAGTTGGGGGAGTGATGCCAGGATCTTTTATGTGTGGCTTTAACCAGGTTTCAGTAATGGATAGGATATCTGGGTGGTTTTGTTGGAGCCAGGCATGGAAGTTTGGAATCTTGTTACATAAGCTTTGAGCATTCATTGTAGTGAAAAGGAGAGATTTGCATGATGAGAGGGGAGAGGGAAGGGATGTATGGGTTTGAATGAAGAGACTGAGAGGGACCAGGGTTTAGGTGAATGTCACCAGAGTGAAGGTTGGTAATAAGTTGATGAATATGGGAAAAGAGGAATTTAGAGTGCGTAGTGTCCTATTTGAGAGTTGTGTGTTGTGTGTAGTAGTGTTGTTAGGGATTGGGGATGAGAAGCAGTGAACACAAATATTTATAAGGGAATAGGAGGTTGCTATTGAAGAAATAGAGATGAGGGGATATAGTGGTTGTGGGGTGTTTAACATATGTGGGGTATGTAGAAGTTATATGAAATAAGGGAGCATGATTAGAATTTTGAGTACTGGTGAGAAGGTGAAGGTAGGTTAGGAAGAGAAGAAGAAGAGGAAGGAGTACAAAGGAGGTGGGTTTTAGAGTCATAATGGTGTTTGAGTATTGTGGTATTGGGGAAATTGTAGTAGAGTGGAGAATAGAGTGACTGTGGGATTAATCAAGCTAGTTCTAAAGTGGAAGATAGCTAAGGGGAGTGAGGGGAGGGATTGTGTGGGTGGGGCTGATGAGCTTGTGATTGGACCTTTTGGGTGTGTGAGTGGTGCTATGGCTATAAGCGTGGACGATGAAGAATGATTGTTACTGAGAGAAGATAAATTCTTGTATGTTAAGGTATTGGTGTCTTATAATGTCACAAGTTATGTATGAAATGTTTGGGGTGTTTACTGGATACGTTTGTATTTGGGGAGTCACTTTTCTGTGTATATGCAAATGTATTGTAGATAGCTAGTAATTTGTAATGGGTGGGGTTAGTTGTAATTACTATAGCAGATTAGGTGGTTTGAACTCTGGTGGGTGAAGTTTGGTCAAGTTTAAATTACAGGTATGGGGGGCGGTGGAATATGGGGGCAGGGAGGGGAGCGGAGTGAGCCCTGGCTTAGTGAGGGCAAATGGAGCGGGATGAGCCAAGATCCAAGCAAAGGCAATATGTGTTTGAAAAACAATTGTGTGTTTAAGAAAAACAATCAGAATTGACCAATAACTGTTGTGAAGCTGTAAGCCATTCCTTAACCATTTATCAGTTGGAAAACAGCATAACCTTGTATCTGTAGGCTACTGTGCTCTCAATTAAATTAACAAACACACAGTATTTAATCAGTAATGGATACTATTTGCTAACAGAAGGGAGTAAAAAAAGAAATGGAAGGTGTGTGTGTGTGTGTGTGTGTGTGTGTGTGTGTGTGTGTGTGTGTGTATGCTCGCGCACGTGGGGGGCTGCTTACAAGCCAAAGCAGAGTGCTCTCCCAGGGGATAATGAATATTAGCTCAAACAGGTAGACACATACACAAAGTTAACTTTAGCTGTTTGTGTTTGCAGACAGTTCAGACCCAGGCTGGGCTTTTCATATAATAGTGTATCCACTGGTCGGGTTAAAGATAAAGGTGTTATTGCAGCTGATTACTTAGAGTGGTGTTAAGTCTAGAAAAGAAGAGTACAGAGAGGGGTAAGCACTTTTGCGATGGTAAAGATACATTATAAAGGCTACAAAACAAACTGCAAATAGCTACTGCATACAAGAAAACATGTCTTGAATCAACTGTTAGTATATGCAGATACTGAGCCAGTTGTATAACACATTAGTGAGAAGAGACCTCAGCTAACAGGTATGCAGTCACAGATAAAAATATAGCGAGCAGCACTCTGTCCTGGGTCTGTAATGTGATTCTATGCACCACTTACACCACAGTTATATAGATATAATTAGACACCAGTATGAGCTGTCTACGCACAACACATATATAGGAATACTGTTAGTTAACGAGGTGCAACTATGCAAATAGCTGGTCCCTATCAGCATCTTGAACATTGACAATATCGAATTTGATATTGTCGCATCGAGAATGCCGAAAGGGCAGAATGTCGAATGTGTAAACGGAAATCTCTGTAAGGGGAGATTTCTGTTTACCTCAATGTAGTTTGGTGTTGGAGTTGGTATATTTAAATAGCAGGGGTGTGGGAGTGTAGTGGGGCTTGCCCCCCTGCCTACACCCTTTAGTTTTTTTTTTGTTTTTTCTTGGCATTCGAAAATTGGATAGTTCGATCATGTCAGTTCAACGTTTAGTGATTCGAACTATTCATTTTTCGAAATACTGTTATAGACCCCAAATAGCACATAGCTTTTTGCAGCTTGCACTGATTTTTGCTGAACAGCTACAGTAATTTTGGCTTTACTTAATTGCTGTGATAAATTTGTCTCTTTTGCATGTTGTACAGGGAATAATCATTTTACACAAATACTCTGCTGTCTCTCACTGTTAATACCTTCCTTTCTGACAGTTTTGTCAGAATCTGCGGTTTCTGCTGGTATGCTTGCATCTTTACTAATATAGGTCTTGGCTGCTTTCCCATTGTCAGGTTTAGAGTATGCACTTAATTTGCTCTTTTAATTAATAAATCTTGCTGTGGAACACCAGTCCATTGTTTATTTTTGTTTTCATAAAATTAAGACAGTCTGCCCCTTACGGTTTAATGGTACCACAGAGAATCATTTTCTTTTTGTGCTCTGTGTTTAATTCTATGTTTTTTAACAGCTCTTCTTGAGAAGCCTCATACTCAGCCATCCTTTTCTTTACTTCATCCTCTGATTTTTGCAGTTTTATCAATTCATCCAAATAGCTAATTAAAGCTTCTTCTATTTTTCCCAGATGTTTGAGTTGATATATTCTTTCAGTTATTCATTTATTTTAATCCCCACACAGTACATTTGATTTATTTTTTCTCTAAATTACTGAACAAACATCTCTTGTACCAAAGCTGAAGCTTGAACTTCCTTTTGCTGAACAGCTGCAGGATTCTTCTCGGCCACTGTCTTCTCTTCATCTTTTCTGGTTGATTTTCTTTCAGGTTCTCCAAATTTCTTTCTTCCTGGCATCCAGGCAGTGCACTTACTAGCTGCTAACTGAATTTTACCCCAAAATGTCAATTTTAATGGCTCCCCTTTTCCTTTTTTTTTCACAACAGAAGAGATAAAATTAAGCTGTTGATCAGTGTGCAGCCATCTTGTAAACTAGAGTTTCTATAAAGATCTTAATAAGAAACCAATGTCATCATAACAGGTCCCCCAGTTGTCCCATCGGTTTAAGGCTCCAAGCGCACTATAGTACAGAGCTTTATAGTTTGTTTATTGGTTCTCCTTGACTTCCTCTTTCTTTTGACGTAGTTATTTTCTAATCTTTTTCTCATTGGTAGTTGAACATTTCTTCTTTCACAGTTGTCCTGTACGATTACCCACCGAGTTCTTATTTTATAAAATTGATCCTTGCTTTTCCCAGAGCAGTTGAAATTCCAGGAATCCGTTATGAGAATTGGTAATGATTATTTATTTCAGCATTTGCTGGTTCAGTAAACAAACTTGGTAAATCCCTAGAATAAGATAAACATAGAATGATCATTTTAAGTGAAACATAACCTTGTTTGTAGAAGAAAATGAGTCCTATTATTTTTCATGTAGGTGACACTGTGTCTTTATTCTTGAATGTTTTTAAAAAATATCTTTGGGGCCAGATTCCAAGATGGCCACTGAACACACACTTTCTGCTGCTCCTACAACAGCTAATTTCACCCGCTTATTATTACCCGCATCTGGTGTTAAATTTCACAAAAAAGTGGTAATATTGATCAACATGCATAGAAAGATAAGGAAATCATCAACATTTTTGATGTTATCAACACTTCACCTGACTTATCCTCTGCCTACCTCTTCAGAGACTGACTGGGTGGATGCAGCTGCACGGTTACAGGCCTTTTTTCAAAAACTGAGTTCTGGAATGAAGAGAGTAAAAGGAAAGGAGATCAAGTCATACAGTACCAATTTCAATTAATCATAAAAAGAAATTCAGCCGAAGATGACTACTCAGCAAGATTCTGTGGAAACTCTAACATCTAAGACCAAACTATCCTCTATAGTTACCCCGGAAAAGGATATAATAACCAAGAGACAGAAAACCATTAAAAGACTACAGGAATCTAACAAAGGAGCCTCCAAAACCAAAGGGGAACCTGCATTTACAGTGGATGACATTAAAATCAGCCCTGCAACCTCTCAAAGATGATATAAAAAGCTTCTCAGTTAAGCTTAACTCCTTTGGCTGTAATCTGGATCAAATAATTACAAGACTAAACCTCACTGAAAATACAACTGAAGAAAACGCGAAGAAAATACAGGATCTGCAAGCAAAAGTAAGTTTAAATGACAAAACTATCTGTGATTTGCTAATAAAATAATAGATTTAGAAGCACGTAGTAGAAGGAATAGCATTATAATAAGAGGCATCTCAGAAAAATTTGACCAAACTCAAATACCGGTCATATTAACAGAAATCTTCAAAATAATCACCGACAGCAAAGCCCTCATTAAAGACATGCAATTGAAAGAGCTCACAGCACTATGCAGATCACAAGATGAAACTATTCCTAGACAAATGTATGCCAGGTTACTAAATGCTGCACATACAAATACAGTTCTTATGGCTGCAAAAAAGAAAAGCACTATTACATGGAGAGGGCACAAAATTACAGTTTCCCAGGACCTTCCACAACCCATAAATGTTCAAAGGCAAGCTCTAGATCCTTTCTGTGCATTTTTAGTTAAAAAGAAAACACGTTTTCAAATGATGCGTCTAGCTACTCTTTCCTTCTACCACAATGACCAGAAATATCTAATACAAACAGTGGATCAAGCAAAAAAACCCATTAATGAGAGCATTCAGTGAATCACCTGAGCAGTAAACCAGTTGTAAGACAAACAATTAAACCAACTAAATAACCATTCTGGTTTTGTATCTTTAAAAGGCTTAAAGCAATGAGTTCCAAAAAAAAAAAAAATAATAATAAGCTCTGACTTGTATGGAACCAAAAAGCTTGCTACAATTGATTTTCCAGCCAGGATTAATGTATATGGTTCAAACTATACAACAAACTGCAATTAAACTGTCAATGTTTCACTAAATGTCACTAAAAATCTAAATCATAGTGCATTTTCCTTAACAATTTAAATACTTCCATAACTTGAAGAAATAACAACCAAACATCTTTGTTTTGGTCTGGAATCACTTCTAACTGCAAGTCGATTTAAATGGAGTACATCTAGGAGTTTCCTGTGCTTTCCGGCTGTTCTGGAGGTTGTTTTCTGCTTTTGACGTGAAAGTAGTGCTCGGGCCTATTTGCCTTTGGTCATGGGAGGGTTCTCTGTGGCTTTCCTGGGCCTTTTCCCTAGCTTCCAGAGCCGTTTCACCGTTCCATTACCCAGAATTCAACAGGAACGTCGGCGGATGACGTCACAAGATTGGGAGGCTGTGGAAAATTAAGCAGTGCATCACTGGGATTGCTGCAGTTGCTAATTCATAACTGTTTTCTGAAGATATCAGGCATCCTGTGACCTCCAGTTGCTGCAGAACAATGGATTTAAAAGTACTGTACATATGTTTTCCTCATATAATGTTCACAAATCACTTATACATTTATATATAGCATGTATGAGTGCACCCCCCACACTCTTTAATAATCTACTGCCAATGAAGTGCTCCAAGGTTTCAAGCTGGGTAAAGGGGAACACAAAAAAAAAATGTTTTCAATGTTACAATGCAGCTGCTACTTTAGGACTGTGCTAGGGTGTACTGCATCAAGTACCTCCTTTCCCCACCTACACCCATATCGCATCATTTACATCCAAAAAAGTACACTAGCAGATATTTTCATATATGGGTTCATTAATATTGTCTAAATTATGTGAAATGGAAATGAGCACCTATTTTGTATGTATGTATTTAGGGCAGTTAACTAAAGCTTTATATACTGCGGGGACCGGAATCACTTTTAATCTTCCACACATGCATACTTACACCCATGCTTGATCTCATTATCTACTGCACTGGACAAACTTACACCCATGCTTGATCTCATTATCTACTGCACTGGAATGTTTTGACGGTTGCATTTTCTTTAATATACGATGCATTAGGAATAATCTAATGCTCTAGATTACTTTACTGAATTAATATTTAAGCATGCTGTTCTTGCTTTAACATAGGTGATGTGATGCAAATGTTTTTTACGCACCTCTCCTGTAGATTTTTCTTCCCTTGACTTAGCATATTACAACTACAGACTAGAGATACTCTCTCCACTCCTATCTAATGATTTATTTTGTAAGAGGGAGGACAGTCTATACTGGATATATATTACAGAAGGGTAATCTAATAGATTAGATAGGACGGTATCTTGCCGGACATGATCATAAGTAAAGGATGCGTACACTAAGGAGAGGCCACAAAAGTACCTGACAAAGAGGATCCCAGGCCTTAAACACTTGTCCTATATGGACAGACTCAAAAAACTCCCAACTATTCTCTGTCTCATATCGCCTACTTAGAGGCAATCTCTGCTTGACATACAAAGCCATGTCTGATCCAGCTCTATTAGAAATGCTACATTTAAAGAAAACCCAATCCCTCCGCACCACATGCTCCAGTGACCACAACCTCATTAACACAATCAACAGAACTTGCTGGAGGGACAGGATCATAACCCAGAGACTGCCCTTGCTATGGAATAGACTTTCCATACATGTCAAACAGAGCACCTCACTGGCCCTCTTGAAGAGAAACCTTGATGAGTGTGTGGGAAATAGAAAATTCACCCCAGGGATCACTCCAGTGGCTGTACCCAACAGAAGCACTGGGAATTAAGGTTGAGTGGCGCAATGTCAGGGTAATCCTGTGGGCTAGGTTTGTAAAGGCTCCAGGGCCATTAGCCTAGTACACACCTATGAACCTAAAGCCTGAGTAGAGTACCTGCTTCCTGATTCTTGGTTTTGTACTTTTGAAGAAGGGCAAATACAGTAGTTTCACACCTTGGTGAGGTTCTGGTGGTAAACAAGAAGCATCTTTGCTTTTATCCCAAGTTATAATTAACTACTTCAAACTTCTAAATAGTTTAATAATAAAATCCTGAATAGAGCATGCTTTTTATGGCATTTAATGTAAATTTCCAACATATTTTATTAAGAGCCATGAGGCCTTTGGCACTATTCTAATTTCAGGTTAAATTAAAATTTTCACGGAGCGGCAAGGGGGTGGGTAGTCCATTGCTTGCCGACACTTGGAATATTGGATTAGTATGTTTTTCTTACTGCTACTTTATCATCTATTCTGTACACGCAAAATTGTCTCATAACACGGATTTGTTTGTATGTTATAGAAGATCATTTCAGGGAGTTTTGTGGTTAGGCGCTAGATTTGTGGTTGGGTACTTGGATGCAACTCTATTCAAACTAACTTTTTTTACTTAATAGGACATCAGCTAACATTATTCTTAATATAATGACAAGTTTATGCAAAGTATTTTCTTTAAAATTACTTGAACAATATTTTACACTTAAATCCTAAAGCATAATGATTAAAGTTAACTCTTGGAATATAAATGGTCTTCAGGAAAATAAAAAAAAAAAGAAATTGATTATGCACCTAATTTACCAGGATAAATCTAACATTTTCTCTCTATATGAGACTTACCTGACAAATGACCAATGGGATAATGATAGGAAAAGAAACTGGATCAGACATATGTCAGCTGGAAATAGTCTTTCATCGAAAGGTACTGCCATCTTAATTAAAAAAAAAAAAAAAGCTTCCCTGAGGAAATTTTAACCACTAAATCAGACCCTAATGGTTGGTGGTGTCTATTTTCCTGCTCTTACCTTCAATTAAACTGCCCTATACTTTTTCTAAACATATATAGTGCATGTACAAACCAGCATTTATTTGTTTACGAAATTCACAATCTATTATCACAATATACCAATCATTTCTTTATTATAGGTGGAGATTGGAATGCACTTATTGACCTCTTGAACAACATCTCAAACAAAAACAGGAAACAGCCCCCCCCCCGCAACTGACTGCATCTGTTTGTGACCTGATAAATAATTTCAAATTAATTGACCCATTCCAAATATTTGATCATGGTAGAACGGCAAACAAATATACCTACTTCTCGGCATCTCATAAAGTCTGGTCTAGAATTGACTTTTTTCCTAATTTCAGATGTCTTCTCAAATAAATTTAATAATTTTGCCCTTGAGGCAAGATCTATCTCCGATCACTCTAATGTATCTCTGAGTATCAACCCAACACAACACCTTAATGGCCACGGCAGCAGTTCCACCTGGATGTTAAATATTAATATTCTTAAAAAAGATGATGTTATAAACGAAATTAACCAGTATCTGAAACAGTTTGAGCTTGAATCCTATATGTGCTCAATCCCCTTTGATGTTTAATGGGCTGCTGCCAAAGCTTTTATCAGAGGGATACTTATACAAAAAGCATCCTTTGGAACAAAGGTACATCACTGACCTCACTATTGAGTACACCAAGATCAATTTACAACTTCAAAATAAATACAGTCTGGACCTAGAAAATAAACTACATGAGACTAAAAAAAAATATACTCCTTTCATCAACAAAACCAATATTTAGCCGAATTAAGATTCCTGCATCGATACTCGGAATGGGCACAAACCCCCTCCAGAACACTGTCCAAACTAATAAACATCAAAGATGGCCCAAACTATATATCCGAATTAAAGTATAAAAGAAAAACCCTATACAGTAATTATGACATTATTAATTCCTTCACAGATATCTTTAGTGAAATTTAAACCCCAAAAATCAAACTCATAAGGACATCTACAAAGAATTCCTCGATAAGCTATCCTTTCCCAAGCTAAGTCACACACAACATAACCTATTAGCTAGTCCTATAACACTGAATGAAATAAAGTTGGCTATCAAAAATCTCATACTCAACAAGGCGCCAGGACCAGATGGCTTTACAGGTGAATTTTACCAAATTCTTAATGATCAACTTATTAGAATTCTTTTTAACCTCTACAACTATATCATCCTTAATTGGATTACTGATAAATATATGAACAGCTCTACAACAATTATCATCTTGAAACCTAATTCTGACAAGCATAACTCTCTTAGCTACAGACCCATTGCTCTCATTAATATAGATATTAAAATTCTGATGTCTGTCCTAGTAAGTAGAATGCAGAAAGTTGTGGCTTCAGTTATTTCACCTGAGCAGTTAGGTTTCACGAAACAAAGACAACTATGCGACAATACCCTCACTTTAGACATAATAATGTTATTTCTAAAAAATGATAACCACCCAAGATACACACTCACGCTTGATGCCACTAAAGCGTTTGACAGTGTGGACCTAAACATCCTATATTTAACCATGCAATACTTCACCTTCCCTGAACTTATGATTAACACTATAAAAATGTTTTGCAGCAATGCTACTACCTACCTGTACATCAATGAAACAATGTCCCACCCTATTAAAATCACTAATGGAACTCTACACGGCTGCCCTCTTTCACCATATCTTTTTAATATTTATCTTGAACCTGTCCTACTACTTATTAATCAAAAAATCTATCATCATATACCAAGAGTCTTTAACATAGAGATAAAATATTCAGCATTTGCAGATGGCTTAAACATTTACTTTGAACTCCCGAATAGTGATCTTCATAAAATTCGTAAATCAATGTCTCTTTTCTACTGCTGCAAATTATAAACTAAATCCCACAAAATCTTCTATTTTCCCATTAAATCCTCATAAACGCTTATAATCCTACTTCCTCGTCTGACATACCTGTCAAATATTCAGCCAAATATCTAGGAATAAACTTTATGCACACACATCAAGATTTAATGAAAGCAAACTTGAGTAAAGTCTGCGAACAAATAAACAATGACCTATCCAGATGGAAAAATATCAATTTATCCTTACTGTCAAAAAATTTTATTGTTAAAATGAACATTCTCCATAGGATATTATTTCATCTAAACTCCATAAACTTAAATATACCCCCAAATTTCTTCAATAAAATGGAAACCACCATCTTATAATTCCTTTGGTTCCCGAAGTCAACCAGAATCGCTTATTAAAAACTAATACTTCCAAAAGAAAAAGGTGGCTTGAGCCTCCCCGATTTTGATCTCTACTACATTGTAATAAATGCATGCCGTTTAATCCAGATTGTGAAGTATGAACCATCAGTTGATACATGGACCCCAGTCTGGGTCAAAATCTGGTACAAGTATATACAATCACTCAAATTAAACCCTCACTCTATTCCATATTTAATGCTTGACAGTGAATACAAATCTAAAATTCTACCTGTATTAAAAAATAAAATTAACTTCTTTTAAACATTGTTGCATTCTATTAATCTACAGGATACTCTCTTTTTCTCCAACCAATTCACTTAAAACCAAATATAAAAATCAGTAATAACATGATAGACCTATATAGCCATCCCATAATTAAAAATGCCACGGAATGGCAGTTTTACCATCCTAAGAACTTTGCTGCTGTCAAAGGACTCTTTGGGGCCCCCAGCAGATATGACCCCATGTTAAGACAACTTAATTCATTAATAAAATAAAATTTCTCTGACACCAAAGTAAGTGAGCACAACTCTAACACAATCAGTTATCAAAACCCTTTCCCTTAGGAACAAAATGCTATCTCATGCCTACAAGTTCTTAATAAACATCACATATTAACAATCACTTCTATACTCCAAATACTGGGATGACATACAAGGTGAAATTTCTACTGAGTCCAAATATGAAACTATTTGGAACACCCTAAATCTAACCCCTTTTAAGAATTTAATTTATACCCAGCTTATGATCAATAATAACTCATACCATACTCCAGTAGTCCTATTAAAATTTGGGTACAACAAAAATCTAGCATGTCCTTTCTGTTCCCTCCAGCATGCAGATATACTCCACATCTTCTGGAGTTGTAAAAACATATATAAATTATGGTGCTCCCTTAGAGTTCAACTGGAAAAAATGGGTTACGAGAAGACTACCTTCTGGCAAACCACAGTCCTGAAGATAATTCCTAAACCTTTAACAGGAGTCCGGAGACATATCCTAATAACTGTGAGTGCTCTTCTCAGATACTTTATAGCTAAGAACTGGGTAAACCCCTCAGTAATCTCTCGGGAGAATTTTAAAACAATGGCAATTAAGTATATATCTGCACATAAACTTTGCTCTAGCAGTGAAAAGAAAAAAAGACTATTTCCAGAACTACTGGTTCATTTCCTTTGACTTAATTCAAACAAAGTAATCATCATACAAACATTCATTACTATAAGCACAATCTGTGAAGACCTTTGTGTGCGAATTTTCCAGTCCTATAATAAATAAATACTGACGATACTCTCTTGTTAATCACATTGGTGAGATGTCCCTTTATGGATTCACTAGACAATCTTGAAATACTGAAATGTGAATTTCAGTATTTCGAGACTGTATAGTCGAAATTCCACATAACCAAAAACCCACAACCGCTAAAACCACAATCACGAACATACACATAAACACACCCCTCCGCACAAACAAACACACATACCTAACTAAACTACAGAAAACAAAACAACACACACAAACAAAACATAACATACAAACACAACTACCCTACCTATAAGCAGGGGGGCAAGTCCCCCTGCACCCCCACTTATATATACTAACTCCGAGGTCACAGTAAACACACAAACACTCAAAAAACACCATTACACACACTCAAACACACTAAAATCCCTACCTAATACCCTTATGTAAACACCACTTACCTAAATCTACAAACTGCACCGCACATCACGAACGCGATACCACAACAGCGGATTCAACATTTCCACATTCGAGATAGTGCAGTTTTGTGTAACTGCACTTACGACTATTCAGTCTCGAAATACTGAAATTCAACATTTCAGTATTTCGAGATCATCTAGTGAACCCCCCCTTTATACAGTTGTTAAGGCATCCAAGTTGTAAATAGTGTTATTCTAACAATATACCCCCTTTTCTCTCTCATTTTACTCATAAATCAGACATGCATGTTTTCCTCTAACCATCATTCATCCTTCGGCTAAATAAGGATAATTATATCTTATATCACATTAGTTATTATAAGGGGATCTCTTTATTACTATCTGTCCCTAAGGTTTATGTTTTGATATAGCAACCCTGGGTGTTTAGGATAGTAGTTAATCCTTTTTCTCCTTTTATTTTACTTTCCTAGTTACTGCCTTACTGTGGTAGAATATGTATGGCTTACTCACATTGTTACAATCTTTTTGTATAGCAAAGACTGATATCTGTATATAATGTATTATACTTTTTTGTTATGTTTCTGTTTTTTTCTTTTTATAAATCTTGCAAAAAACAATAAAAATTATATTTGAAAAAAAATATATCTTTGGGGCCATTGCATCCATGTAGAGTGCAGGCAGTGATAACATAAGAAAGAAAAAGGTTGATAATAATCATGTGCTCACATGGCAAAATTCTTGAATTTTGTGTTCAGTAGAACTTATGACCAGAGTGTTTATCTGCTTCCTTCATGGCTTTTTTGGATTTTTCTTAATGTTTGTAAAGTATTGAAAATATCTGTATTTAACAGAGACTGCATACTGTATCTTTTCAGTCTCTTGAGGTTTTTTTTCTTGCATGTAGGTCGTGCTCCTCCTCGAAACACAACTGTTGACCTTAACAGTGGAAACATTGATGTCCCTTTGAATATGGCAAGCTGGGCTAGCTTTCACAATGGTGTAGCAGCTGGACTGAAAATAGCTCCTGTTTCCCAGATTGATTCTGCATGGATAGTTTATAACAAACCCAAAAATGTGGAGTTAGCCAATGAGTATGCAGGTTTTTTGATGGGCCTTGGACTTAGTGGCCACCTAACCAAGCTGGCTACACTGAATATTCATGACTATCTCACTAAGGTAAGCCTTCTGATAAGAATGGTGATTATGCGCATGTGTAGATCACTGTGCCTCAAGAATTGCATTGTGAAAACTTAAGACAATAGAGAACATTGGAAGTGTTTTGTTGAAATTACACTGTGTGATTAAGTTTCTGCAAATATTCATCTAGAATAGAAGTTTCACAGGAATATATATATATATTTTTTGTAAGGTGCTTTTGTTTTTCCGAGTGTAAAGAGAAATACATATTTTTTCACTGTAGCTAGATCATTCAGTTCCCCCATTTTAATCTGTATTTACTCAGAAGGGAATTTCCATATTGTGGCACATATTAAGACTTTACATGCATATGTTAAGTTTCCCTTGCCTTCGTGGCATCTGCTGCATTAGAAAATTAGTTCTGCCTCCAGACCTTTTCCCCCTCCAGACCTCTCAGAAGCTCTAACCAAGACCTAGTACAAATCTACAAACCCAAGTCTAAATTTGGACGCAGCATGTACAGCTATCACCCCACTATTGCCTGGAATTGGCTCCCACTAGAAATCAGGACCCTTACACATCCTAAACAAATTTAAGACAGCCACCAAAGAGCACTTTAAAAGTCACTAGTCCTGCCACTGCACTCTCCCTCCTTAAACATCCCCTACTTCCCATACCTTAGTCTACTTTCTGCCCTTAACTCACTGTTCTCACTAGCTCGCTCTAATCTTCCTTGACTACTCTTTCTACTGTCTTCTAAAATCTGTTAAGCAAATCGCCTCAAAGAAACATTCTATTGTAATTGTCTTGCCTTCATGCAACTACATCATGATAAAACTGGGTTTTTGTAACCACTTACCCCAAAAACTATATTCATCTTCATGACATATTTCCTTTTTATACATCTTGAAATAGTTTTGCTATACTGCTGATTATTGACACTGTATAACATTGTATTGCCACTTAATGCCTTGTAATAATCCTGTAACATTGCTGTTTAATGCTAATTTATAATGAAAATTGTATAATATGTTGGAGCTTTTCTCCCAGTGCCTCCGCTGAAAAAGGGCTCTTCAGCTCAATTGGACAATCCTGGTCAACAAATGTAAAATAAAATAAATGAATATCTTCATTTGAAGACTCTCTTCTTAGTGCATTTCTTGTCTCTTCTAGTTTTCACTGTCATATGTGTACGTATCCTTTCAGAGTAATGTGCACACCCATCCCAGTGTTTCCCACTTCTTTTCTGCCACTTACACTGTTTGGATTTGAGTGCTAACATTGTCAAACGAAAGTTCCTCTGTAGTCATTGAGTAAGAGATCTGAGCCTCCAAAGTATTCCTTTTCTCATTAGATTACCAGCCTGGAGCTCATATCCATGCTGTTTTACTGTCTGGGAGCAAAGCGCAACACACAGGAGTGTCACAAGTGCCACAGCTTTATCCAGGCTACCGGAAGGGGGAAGTGTAAGAGGGTATATCCAACTGCAGTTGTAGGATGGCAACTTTTGAATCTATCCATTGCAGGAATCATCAGGAGGATCTCTGTTATGGTCCTGGATATAAATCAGAGTGAGGGGGATGTAGTAAAAAAAACAAAAAAAACATGAAGTAAGGCAACATCCAAAGCCTCCTCCACCCAAATCCACCAACCATGTAGCCTTTGTTTCTCTGTGGCTTGCAACCCGTCCCTTATCCAGCAAGGGGATAAAGGTACACCAGTCATCTGCTAACAACCAAGAATGAGGCAGTGGAAGCATTCACCTAATAACCGCCTTTGGGTGATTCCCATAGTTTGAACATCACTTCCCTTGGGTTTCTGTCTGTGGCTAACTATTCTGCTTTACTGAATAGGCTTTTGAGGCTTGACCAAGTTGTTGCTTCACTAGTGATGTTAGCAGTCGTAATACCTTTTGAGCCTGTGGCCATCCATGGGAAATTAAACAGCTGTTTGGCTCCTGGTAGGATTTGACCACTTGTGTGTGCTGTATATTCTTGGTCCCTAAAGTGCTAATTATGTACTCTGACTTGAGTGCACCACACCTGTAGCACACCAGAGGTATTCAGTGCAGTGCATTTGTGAGACAGTAGCTTGGTTGTGGTGCTGTAGTTGCAGCATTAAGTGCAAGTGTTAATATCATTCCATGTGAACACTTAGGGCAAAACAATTCTTTATTTATGATGTAGAAAGTGTTTTGTAATTCAAATTATCATGCAATCACTATGCGACATGTCAGTACAAAGGTATTTCACTCCTAATTAGCATGAATGTTGACAGATTTGATTGAGCTATGACTTCTCTTGAGTAAGCCCCATCCGCACTGTATACTTTTTATGGTGGGGACCCATTGCTAGACTCCCATGTTCTTCTTGTTACTTGCCCCTCTCCTGAGGTCACTGATAAGTGCAGGCCGTTATCTGCAAGAACTAGCCTTAAGGAAGTGTCTCTTTCCCTTTCTGAAACTTAGAGAGTATCGTATTGTTAGATACTATCGTTGCTGCCTGGAAGCACTCAGATTCTACTGCCCCTAAAAAGATAATGGATGCCTTTTTTAAATCCTGTGAGCATGTCATGGCATCCTTACCCAGCATCCTAAGAATCCTGTTTGACCTCTTCAATTATGCATAAGTCCCACAGAACAGTAACAAAAACTCCTCCCAAACACGGCTTTAAATCACTGTATATAGAAGTAACTTTATTAAAACAGAAGGTAAGCGCTTTCACAGAGTAACCTTTGCTTCATCAGACCATCACAGAACACAAAATCTCAGTGCTATTTAAAATAAACACTCAACCAGTCACAGAACGTTCAGCAATCATATGATAACATTAATTAAAAAACCCTCCCAAACAATAAAAGCAGCCTACCATTTGTTAAATACATAGCAATAAAACAATATTCCCATCATCAAATATAAAGATTTATTAAGCTTATTCCAAACACGGTAATAAATCATAACATTGAGCAGTCTCTATATGTTGCTTCAGACCTGATCATAAACGTAGGTAAATGCATTCAGTGTAGAAGCAGAAAAGAGTATCAGGAACTTATTTGAATGTACAGGTGTAACAAAAATGAAAAACCTAATAAATGTCATGCATAAACTCTGCACACTCACTAAAAGCAACATCACAAACATTTAGACTTATTGCACCTAGATATACAGTTGTATACATCCAGCAAAGGAAAAAAACAACTAATATTCTAATGGAAAAATAAGATAAAAACAAAATTTGCATAAAAGTTCTTGTGTGACGAAAAGAGAACACTACACACCAGTTTGAACAAGGAACAAAACAGAAAAAATGTTTTTGTGTCGAGACTTATCAGTATCGCAATGGTCTTTTCTTTAAAACAGGTTTAAGGGAGACCCTCTCATTTGAACCTGGTTCAGCTTATGCTTTCAGCAGTAAAATCAATCTCTGTTCACATACTTCAGTTGTGTTCTTATCAAATTCGCTAGGATTGCGACTCATTAACTCTGACACAAAAAACTTATAAAGTAATGGCTAGTTCCTTTCAGCATAACGTGCTTGGCTAAAACACTGGTGATTTTACATCTGGCTATATCATTTAGGTGTTCCAAAATCCTATCCTTAAACAACCTATTGGTCTTCCCAATATAGAAGGCACAAGATATACACGGTCTTTGCTTTTACAATCAGTGTAAAAGTCTAAATTGATGGTAACACTAGAAATATTATGTGTAAACGAGGTACATGTAAAGGTGTAATCACAAGCTTTACAGTTATAGCATCTAAAGGTCCCCTTCTTCTCTGACTCACAGAGGTGTTATAGTTCCTATAACATAATTGTCTTTTAGGGACAAATTATTTCTGAAGTAGAACATCGGTTCAGGGTCAATGACTTGTCTAACCTCAGGATCTGCTAGTAAAATAAGCCAATTTTTTCTGCATCACATTGCAAACTAGCCCAACACCACTGGAGTATGTGAATATAGGGTGTAGAATTATCACATCTATGTTCATCTCTCCTTGAAAAGTAAGGTTTACCTTTAGTGCTTCTAAGGGCTAAGGTTGTAGTGCACATTCTTCTACAATAGACTGACTATAAACCCCTCTCCACAAAATCTCTTTTTAATCGTTCAAAGGCTAACTGCAGATCATCATCTTTGTTGTGTAACATCATTACTCTTAAAAACTGGCCATTCAAGATATTCCGCATAACATGACATGGATGCATACTACTTCTCAGTAACAGAGTGTTCTTTTTACAGGGTTTCTTGTATATACGTGTTGAAATAGCATGTAGATTTTGTCTACATGCAGAGATATCAAAGAACTCCAAAGATTCTCTAGAAACATTATAGCTAAACCTCAAAAAAAAACAGTTGTGTTGTGTAGAAAGTCAACAAATGCCTTAAACTCTTGTTCATTGTCTTTCCACACAATAAATATGTCATCCACAAAACGCCTATAAAATCCAATAGAGGAAGAAAATGTATTACCATTCAAGATCAGACTATTTTCCCAGTATGCAAGGACCAAGCTTGGCATAGCAATGCCCATAGCAACCCCAGTTTTCTGTAGATAAAAGTTGTTCTCAATATCAATTAAGGAACACAGTAACTCAACCTTAGTAGTGGAAAAATCAGTATGTGAAATCAGAAATTGCCTAACAGTATCAACACCAGCATCATTAGGAATAACAGTGAATAATGAATTCACATAGTGTGGCAAAAAGAAAAGCATCATCATGCAAATTCGATTCAGCCCAGACATAAAGGTCTTCCAGAAAGTTTTTGGGATCATTCAACATTATGGTAACAGTATCTAGAACAGGTCTAAGTGTTTTCTCCACATAAATGGGTAAGGGCTCTGTGACCCATCCCCTGCTAGAGAGGATAGGTCTCATAGGTGACTTATCAATATTGTTATGGATTTTAGGGACCCCGTATAAAATAGGGATAATGGGACTGTCAGCAGTAAAATAGTCAAACAACTCTTGAGTAATCAATCCTGTCATCCAGTCGTAGACCAAAAAATGGACTCTGTTATTAAAGCCACCTAACCTATATTTTGCAATAAGATTAACGTAAATCACTCAACATAATACACATTTGATCCAGATAGAGATCTCTATCGAAGACAACCACGTCTCCTCCCTTATCTGTGGGGCATACTTCCAAATGTCTAACTGCCCGCAATTCATGCAGTGCCTTTTCTGGCCAGGAGTCGAGTTATGACTACTGTGTTTATGTTCCTTCATTAATATGTCTCGGATTTCTTTATCACATACTTCAATAAAAGCTGCTGCAAATGGATATAGATCTGGGGTGTAGAGACTGGGATTCTTAAAGAAAGAGTAAGTAGACTGATAATTGTTGTTCAACAGAGACAGGGAGACATTACTAAGTCCCATAGACCATAACATCTTTCTATGTACTTTGCTGCTTAATAAGGAGTCCAAGGCCATGTAAAGGGTGATCAGGATGTTTTTTTTTCCCTCTACAACTTCGGTCTTGAGAACCCCTAATTTTCTGTCTTGCCTGTCCCAGTTTCTATCTTCTCCTATGTGCCAGATTAAGCTGGCAGAGCTTCTTGATACGGGGATCATGGAGTCTCTAGAGAAGCTACATCAGCTTCTTTAATGTACATCCTTGTTTCCCAGTGTAACTTTGATTGTATTGATATGTGGTGAAGGCAGCAAGATCTGGAGTGTGCTTGCATCAAATGTTATGACTAAGGCTGTTCCTCTCTAAAGAAGAGTTGCAGCAGATTATGCTGGATCATTTTTGGGAAAGTCTTCTCTGGACAGACATTTCAGAACATAAAGACCTGCTAAACAATCAGACTTGCACAGTTTCTATGAGACCCCCACCAAGAGCTTCTCTTTCCTACTACTCCTCTTCAACTTTTAAATTACTTCTGTAACCTAAGAAGAAAAAAGCCTCTCTCAGATGGAGAAATGCAGTCACTCATCAGGGATTCTTGCCTCCTCCTAAGTCTTCTCAAAGCCAGGCTTCACTGCAAATGCCACAGTAATCCTGGCTATGCCTGAGAAGTACATATAGGAAGGCTAGTATTCTGATGCTCCTGGCTTGAAGAAACACAACCAATGATTGGGTGCTCTGAACATGTTTTCAGAGTGCCATAATTTTGAATTCATAGATTTCTCAACAAGAATTTCTTTGAGATTGTCTTCACATAATTCTTGAAACAATTCTAGACTGTGTATTCTTCCTTCAAAGGAGCCATACACCTCCTCTTTTAGATGTTTTTGTGTTTTATGTGTGTGTTACACTTCTCAGTATATAGAAATCAATGCATATGACTCTTTTTTGAGTGATTCAGCAGAACATAGGTGAGACATCAGATTCTGATGACAGATGCTTCATTGAGAAGTTCTTGGGGAAGAGCATGTGGAGCTCCCAAAAAAATGGGGCTGTGTTGTGCTTAAACTTTCTAATGTTAAAGGCAGGTCTTCTTCAGTCCTTGCAATCTTTTTTTATTAATATGTCTAAATGTAAGCATCCAACAAACTGAAAATCAGTAAACAGTTTGTACAAGCAGATAAAACATCAGATGTTCTTCCGTTCACGTGTGGCAGTATACCTTACATCTTGGGATTCCCTGTCTCGGGTTGCCCAAAGTCCGGTCAGTATACAAAGGCCTACTGTTGTTTTAAGGTATGCTGTACGTCACATGTATGCTCCTAGCATATAGTATAGAACATAAAGGTGATGTCTGGACGTACCATCCTCAGAACTTCTTTTCTGACAGTCTGAACACATCTCTCAGTCATTGGTCTGAATGCCTACATCCTGTTTGCTGGTCTCTGAGCCGTTGCAGATAAGTGCCATTTTGGATTTTGTTCTTTCTTGACTTTTGGTTGCTTCTCGATGTTAATGCCATCCAGGAAGGATAAATGCCAGTGTGGGAGACAGATTCTTCATAAAGATTGCAATGAACGGTGTTTATTTTGCTTAGGTGCTTCTCACAACCATACAACCTGCTGTATCTGTTAGGCTTTTGTACCGAAGACTCTGTGAAGTAGGCTTTCTTCCCTTGCTTTGTATCTGGAGGATCAGCGACTTAAAACTTCTCACTAAGGATACCATGGAAGGAACTTCCTGCTCAGAGGGTCAGCTGTTAGAAAAGAAAAAGGTTAAGAAACCAGGATAGGAATCTTCTGCTGTCCAGCCTCCACTGGATGTTTCTCCTGAGCTCACTGAGACCTCAGAGGTTTGCCCAGCTTTGTTGTTGGATTCTTGTCAGATTCCTCTGCTGCAACTGGGTTGGAGGTTGGTGGGGATCTGGTTTTCAGCACGTCCTATGAGGCTTTGCAGATGTCAGTTTTGGATGTTCAAGAGGAATCACAGTTGATTATTTCTGAGGGGCCTAGGGGTGTTCCTCGGATTTTAGTTAGGGAAGAAGTCCCAACCACGGTTATTGAATGCCGTCCTGGGTCAGAGCATTCTAAGTTTTATAGGGCAGATGTCCCATTAACTCATTACATCCAAGTGATGCCTCCGGGTGCATCTGCAGTTAACTCCTACTGACACCTCTAGGTGTCAAACATTGGTTGTTCATATTTGCATCAATAATTCCAAAGCCATGCTATGTACAAGATTTTAAAAGATTTCATCTTAAAGCTTACACAATGGTAAGCTCAACTGCATTAATATTTGACATCTATCTAGTGCAGGCAAATAAATATTAATTGTAGTTTTGATGATATTAATTTATATAGATATAATTTTCTCACTTATCTAAATTTGACAACAACCAAGTAACAAAGACGTGAATGCTCTCAGCTAGTTGAATAAAATCCTGCTGTGACAGTGTGTGTGTAACTTGAGTGGTTGCTGAGATATTTGAAGTTGTTTACAAAATATGACAAATGTAATAGTTGTTGTGTTTACTGTGACTTGACCCGAGAACCTAAAGAATGCTACCACTATAAAAATAGTTTGTGCTGAAGAGTTTGCCATTCATACTTCTTTCATGATCACTGTGACTCCAAAGATATGAACATTTGTTTGAAATGTGAGGACATAATTTGATTCTGACAAAAGGCTTAGGCTTTGCCCATTGGAAGTTACAGTGCAAACTTCATGTGAAAATCAACATACAGCGAACACCACAGCTAAAGAAATGCACTTAAATGATGATAAAAATAATATAACAAAAAAACTTCATAGTAAAGTAGAGCGCGTTCATGGTTTCACAACTGCTTCACCAGACCATTCGATAGCAGATGCCACTAAGTAATTTATAAAAGGGGATTAATCAGTCAGAGATATCAGATAACACATGACAGTTACCATTATTAAATACAAAACTCTTCATTTGGAATGTTACTGTGTACTAAACACATGAAATCTATATTCGCTTCGACCCTAAAATCTTAAAATTCTAATAATTAAAATAGTACAAACACAGGATGATGTTGCAGGTAAGAAATATAATGAGAATACATATAACTGATAACATCACTTTTTGTGTTTGGAATATTCTAATTATTAGAATTTTAAGATTTTAGGGTAGAAGTGTATTTAGATTTCATGTGTTTAGTATACAACAAAGTTCCAAATTAAGAATTTTGTATTTAATAATGGTAACTGACGTGTTGTCTGGCATCTTTGATTGGTTACTCCCCTTTTTTAAATGGTTTAGTGACGTCTGCTATTGAATGATCTGATGGAGCAGTTGTGAAACTGTGAAAGATCTCACCAATTATTTTTGCTATTGTTTTACCACAAAGTTTTATTATATTATTTTTATCATCATTAAAGTGTGTTTGTTTAGCTGTAGTGGTCGCTGTACTTTGTTTTTCACGTTTAGTCTGTTTTTGTTGTCATGGTAACCCTTACTCAGTAGTCAGTATTGTCACGGTGACCCTTACTCGATAGTCAATATTTTGGACATTCTACAGTGCAAACTTGCTGAGCTCCATTGGAGTGAGTGAGTTAAAGAAACCAAGTATAAACTTTGCAGTGTGGAGGGTGTGATGTTCATTTCCTTAAATTATGTTATGCACTTAGTTCACTTAATAAAAATCAAACTGTAAAATATAACTTTAAAATATGTGCTCCAAAATAATCAAATAGAAAATAGTAGGCAGTACACAGATGATTTAAAAATGTAATATCCTTTATTGAAACACACAAACAAGCAATCCTAGCTGAGTGTAATGAAAAGCATCAGAAACATTCATTCTTTATATATATAATCTGGCTGTTTGGAATAAGGCAGTAGTTACAGAGGGAGACAAATTACAATCTAAGACCAGTTTATTAACACTTTGTATAGGGTGGCCTCGGTGGTGCAGCAGTTAGCACTGTTGCCTCACAGCAAGAGTGAATGAACTACCATGACAAGGATACCACCTAATGGGAAAATGGGTTAAGGATGGATGAGGATGGATGTATAGGCTAACCAACTAATCAAAACTTTATTAATTAGGAAGCAAACTAACTAAAAAATGACTGACTAACAAAAAGATCTACCAATAGACATCTACCGGAATGAATATTAATAAATAAACAACTTTTTAACAAAGATCACTTTCGTATCAAATACTTCATCAGGTTTGTGTGTCAGAAACAAATCATAACATGAATGAACATGTGTATATGTATACAACTGAAAACCTAAGTAGGATGAAAAAACAAAAATAATTGCTAAGCTGGAAATGGTGATAAATGTTAAAAAAGTAAATATAACAGTAAAGCACCAAGGCTATGGAGATCTGTTAAAGTGTGCATGGCATTAGACTAAGAAAACACTTAGTCTGAGTGTGTAAGAAAGCACTCGAGTAATTGCAACCTTTAAAACAGAAAAAAGAAAAATACTAGGCTCATGCACATTGTGTGTACTATCAGACTTTCACTGCCAAAGGAAAAAATATAACAAAAGTGTTCAGTTTAAAATCTAAAGTAGCATTTAATGTGGCGCCGTCAAAAATGATTAATGTGTACTTGTGTGTTGTTAACTCAAGGTTCCCCTAATTTGAACTGTTAAAAGCAGCAGTCTGCATTTAAAGTGGAACAGCCTTACAAGACTTTCTGCAGATATATAGAGCTGAGTATATTTTTCTGCATTCTGTATTATAGAGCTAAATTGTTGCTTAGATATCTGTTGTCTTAGTGTTCTGCAAATATACAGAGATCAGTATATATTTTTTGTGTTTTATAATTTGCACTCTGATTCCTCACATCTCTGTTGAAACTGGTTTCCCCCCTCCCTGTTCTTGGTTGTAGTTTAAATTTGGTGGCTTTTGCAGTGCCCGCCCCACTGTAGATTTGATCTAGGACACTACCCCAGTCCCATCTCTTTACCGCATTCTACCTAATAAACGCTTTCTGCACTTGCTTTTAGTCCTTTTTAATTTAATTACATTTTTTCAAACTGTGTGTGGACTAATATTGCTACATACTCAAGTGTGCCAGCTTGCACTGCATGTGAATTGTTTTTACTACTGTTTTTGTTACTTTTCTGGGGAAAAAAAAAAATTGTAAGCCTGTTTCCTACCTTTCCTGTAATTAGTGTTCCAGATACAGATTTGCTGTATCCAGGACTATTTGTAAGCTTCTGAGCCCCCAAGCCTGTCTGTGTTGGAGGGAAGCCTTCTAGCTTATCAGTGGGAGTGGTAAGCACTAGGTAACCTGTCTACCACATAAGGAGTGGTTCTGGCCCAGAATTTGTAGTTATTGGCCGTTTGGGCGGTCTTCCATCTCTCTCAACTTTCTGATTTGAAGGCCTGCATTTGCACTTGTTTCTGTCCTGTAACTCCTGGGCCCATCTCATTTGCTCACTCAAAAAAAAAAAAAATCTGCTTTTACTGTATTTGTGTTTCTTCCTACTTTATTTTGCTTTTGCATCATCTTAAAAGTACTCAATTGTATTTATTACTGCTTGGTGTAACTCATTCTAAGTCTTTTGGATTAAGCACTTGGGCTTCAGACCAGTTGTTTTACATTAGGAAGGTTTGTGGCCTGCACTGTGGTGGCAGGACAGGTAGCTTACATCCTTCTAAGTTGGGAACTGCTGATTGAGGGCTCAGTGTCTGTTATTTTAAAAGTGTATTAATTCTGGTTTAAGCACTTGGGCTTCACGCCAATTGTTTTACATTAAGAAGGCTTGTGGTCTGCACTGTAGTGGCAGAACAGGTAGCTTACATCCTTCTAAGTTGGGAACTGCTGATTGAGGGCTCAGTGTCTGTTATTCTAAAAGTGTATTAATTCCGGTTTAAGCACTTGGACTTCAGGCCAGTTATTTTACATTAAAAGGGTTCGTGGTCTGCACTCTTGTGGGAGGAGAGGCTGGACTCTGCCCTTCTGAGCTGGGAATTTCTGGTTAAAGGCTTATAGTGCCTGCATATTTGAACTGCTTCTTACTGAAATTTGGTACACCTTGTTTGCTGTAGTATAGACTAGATCCAGGCCTGCTGAATCTAGCTTTGTTTTTATAACTTGAGCACTAATCCAGGCATTCTTTAAAGTATTCAGTTGTATTTATTACTGCTTGGTAATAACTTGATTAAAGTGTAGCTATCATTCTAAGTCTTTTGGATTAAGCACTTGGACTTCAGACCAGTTGTTTTACATTAGGAAGGTTTGTGGCCTGCACTGTGGTGGCAGGACAGATAGCTTACATCCTTCTAAGTTGTGAACAGCTGATTGAGGGCTCAGTGTCTGTTATTCTAAAAGTGTATTAGTTCTGGTTTAAGCACTTGGGCTTCAGGCCAGTTATTTTACATTAAGAAGGTTTGTGGTCTGCACTCTTGTGGGAGGAGAGGCTGGACTCTGCCCTTCTGAGCTGGGAATTTCTGGTTAAAGGCTTATAGTGCCTGCATATTTGAACAGTTTCTTACTGAAATTGGTGCACCTTGTTTGCTGTAGCATAGACTAGATCCAGGCCTGCTGAATCTAGCTTTGTTTGTATGCTTGTTGTTTGTTTGCTTGGTATTTCCCTGAAACGCTAATTCCACCTAAAACGCGGCTTTTCAGTGCTTCTGTGGATCCCTAGTGATATCTGCATTGCTTACTGTACTTATTTCCTTGTTTCACTTGAAAGAAAGTTACTGTTTGTCGTTTTTGCATTTAAGTTACCTGAAACACATTGCATTTAAGTTACCTGGCACTTGCTCACTAAAGCAATTATATAAGTCAGCACTAAAATATTAAAAGCACTACACCCTCACAAACTCCCCTTGAGTACCTCGTTCCCCATTGGCCCAGTTTTTTCAGTTATAAAGGAATTCCCAATACTATTCTAGCATGTCCAAAGGTCAGTTGTCAATCTCCTCTCCAGTCCAGCTGGTGAATCTCGGAATCTTGAGGCAATGTTACAACTGCCTTATGTACACAGACAACCCTTTCCTCCTCCCAACAAATTCCAACATATGTGAGAGATGCAACCATATAGCCATACTGGAGGCTAAGCTCTCTCAACTCAGTACTGGCGGAACCAGTCAGGAGGAGAAGGAAACCACACTCACTACAATTCCAATCTCACATAGACCTACCACAACAGCAAACCAAACACATAAACACACAAAAACATACTCGGAGGCTCTAAATAAAAATCTGCCTAAGCAGCAGAGACCTCCAAAGCAGACACCCAAGCAACCACTACCCCAAAACAAAACTCGTGCAACACATAGCTCACAAAGCCAGTGTGCCGAACAGTCACAGCCCTTAAGGCTAAACAACACACCTGATACACTTGTAATAGGTGACTCTATCGTCAGGCACACTGACGTCCTGCTCACCAGGCTGAACAAGGAGAAGGTCACGGTGAGCTGCCTGTCGGGCGCTAGGATCCGCCACATAACACAAGCACTCAGGTCACTCCAAGGCAAGTACAAATATGACTCGGTCATTGTCCATGCTGGTGTGAATGACCTGAGACATACCTCCCTGGACTACATGAAAAGAGACATAGAGGAGCTCTCTGAGCATGTAGCCCAGGCTGGTATGACCCTGACCTTGAGTAGCATCTTACCCTCACCAAGAATAATGCCACAATATGAAGACAAGATGATCAATTTCAACAATTGGCTTAAGTATTGGTGTCATTCAAAGGGGATCCAATGCCTGTCAGCCTGGGATGACATGCTCGACAAGCCACGATGCTTCGCTAGGGACGGCTTGCACCTGTCACTCCTGGGCTTTCAGATATTGGCAAAGGCTCTTGCTACCCCCTTAGTGCCTTTTTTAGGCAAGGCTCAAAAGACAAACCCACCTCCATAGGTATCACAAGGGATAAGAAACTAAGAGTAATGCTACTCAATGCCAGAAGTCTAAACCTCAAGATGCACGCACTCGAAACTCACCTTAGCATGGAGAACATCGATATCTGTGCAGTAACAGAAACCTGGTTCAAGGCTCCCGAGAGCACCCCAGCACTACCAGGTTATTCCTCATACCATGCTTTTCGGCCCCAAAACTTGGATTGTACTACAAAAGGAGGGGGAGTATCAATATTCGTCAAAGATACCCACACCTCCAGGTTGGTGGCACAGCACGAAGCATCAGAGACTATCCATGTGCAACTAACAGTGGGTAAAACTGACTTCCAGTTTATAGCCTGCTACAGACCAGCCTCCCAAACCCAGGAACCCCACTCGGCCTTCCTGAGAACACTGGAAAATATGAAGGTCTCTCCAATCACCATTATATTGGGCGACTTCATCTACCCAAATATAGACTGGGAGCATTACTCTAGCTCCAACACCCTAACCCAAAGGTTCCTAGAATTTATAAACTCAAATGCTATGGAACAACTTGTTACCACTCCCACAAGAGGGGAAAACATACTGGACCTGATCATCACCAACATGGGGACTCTATGCTCCAGACCAGAAGTGTATCCCTCACTGGTAAGATCAGACCATAAACTAATCTCACTGGATATTCACATCCCGACTCCACCCCCTGCCCTGAAAACCACAGTGAAAAACTTCTCCAAAGCAAATTTCACACTCCTCAAAACCGAGGTGGAATCCTTCAAAGGCCCGGGCCTGTGAAAATATGGCCCAGACCACAGAATCCTTTATAAACGCATTCTATGAACACCTTCAGGAATGCATGAATCATGCAATCCCAAATAAAACCAAGACCCAGTCCTCCAAAGGCAGACGTCCTGTCTGGTGGACCCCAGCCATAAACAAACTATACAATAGAAGGAGGAAGCTACTACATGATAGAGCAAAATCCCAAAAAGGGAAGGCATCTCTGATCAGTATTAGCAAAAAACTACGGGCACTCATAAAATTGTCTAATGCCAGCTTTGAGAGAAAAATTGCACAGGACACTAAGGATAATCACAAGGCTTTCTTTAGTTATGTTAGGAACCTGGGTGGGAATTCCCAGATATGCTCAGAATTAGTCCAAAATGACAAAAAATACACCGAACCCACAGACATTGCCAACATCCTAGCTGACAGGTTCAGCGCAAACTCCCCACAAAAGGACAAATATTTATCCCAGCAGAGTGCTGCCCCCCTGACATCTCAGATGCTCAGGTAAGAGCTGCCCTCTCCAAAGCAAAAACACAGCATCAATGGGACCAGACGGTGTCCCGGGCTGCGTCCTACATGAACTCCAAGAAGAGCTAAATCCAAACATAAAATTACTGTTCAATCTCAACCTTACTACAGGATATGTACCCAAAGAGTGGCATACAGCAACAGTGGTCCCTCTCCACAAAGCTGGTGCCTCAACGGATCCTGGAAACTATCGCCCCATAAGCCTGACTAGCTTGGTCTGCAAAGCTATGGAAAGGATCATCATGGACCTCATAAATAAAGATATTGGGGACCTACAGACACTGGATCCTACCCAGTTCGGCTTTGTTAAGGGCAGATCCTGCCTCTTAAACCTGGTTGATTTCTTTGAAACAGTCACCAAGGCCATTGACGAGGGGAAGGTGGTCCACACAACTTACCTGGACCTCAGAAAAGCCTTCGATACAATACCCCACTCGGGCATTATAGATAAGCTCACCAGCTTAAATATAAACCCCTATGTCACTAGATGGGTTGCAAACTGGCTCAAGGACAGAACCCACATGGTTAGAATTGCTGGAGCCATGTCAGACTCCAAACCAGTTACAAGTGGCGTCCCACAAGGCTCAGTCCTGGGACCTCTCTTGTTCGGTATATATTTCTCGGAGGCACAGGCCAACACGGAAGGACTGTGGCTGACTAAGTTCACAGATGACTGCAAATTGGGCGCCATAATCAACTCTCCAGCCGACACAAGCATCCTCCAAAAGGGCCTCATAGAAATAGACAACTGGTGCCAGAGCCATGGCCTCAAGCTAAACGCCAAAAGTGTATAGTCATCCCCTTTGGCAAAAACAAAGTGCCCACAAATTACCACATAGTTGGTAATCCATTAAGTACAGAAGAAGTAATTAGGGACCTGGGGACCCAAGTTGATAGCAGTCTCTCATTTGACAACCACATGGCCAAAGTGGTTAGAAAAACATTTTATATAGCCCACCTAATCATGAAGGGATTCACATCTAGATCAGGGGTGGTCATCGTGCCTCTTTACTCATCCCTCATCAGGCCCATAATTGAGTACAATGCCCCTTTTGGGATGTACCTTACCAGACACCTGCAGCAACTGGAAAGACCCCAAAAGTACCTCACCAAGAGGATCATAGTGCTCAAACAGATGCCATATGCTGCCCGGTTAAAGAAACTCCAGCTCTACTCAGTGGCATACCGCCTGCTCAGAGGTGATCTGTGCCTGATGTATAAAGCCATGTTCAACCCGGAATTAATGGACATGCTGCACCTCAGAAAATCCAAATCCCATCGAGCTACGCGCTCGAGAGACTTGAACCTCAGCATTGAAATAAATAGTACATGCTGGAGGGACAGATTCATAACCCAGAGGCTCCCTTCACTCTGGAATAAAATCCCAGTCCAGGTTAGGCAGAGTCCCTCATTGACTCTCTTCAAGACGAATCTTGATGAATGGATGGGAGATCGTAGGTTTACTCCGGGTATCACTTCTGTGTCACTGTTAGACAGAGGCGCACAGTATACTAACCTCGAAAAAGGGCATAGCAAAATTAATTTAAAATGGGTGGCAAAAGCCAAACACACTGTGGCTAGGCTTATAAATGCCCTAGGGCAGATAGCCTAGTATGAACCTATGAACATGAGTATGTCCTTTATAACACTGTAGGTTAGTCTGCTAAAAGAAGTAAACCGTGTTTGATATCCGTTTTTAAGCACAATAGCAAGTAATGTTAGCATTAATCAGTCCCATATCAGTCTTTTAATAGTCTGTTAAACAGTGGGGCAGTTTTCCGAGATCTAGTATGCTTTTTTATGGAGCAATAATAACTAAGCCCTGGTTTTCTAAAAGTTTCAGCTGCCACAGTTGTTCACGTTTTTCTAAAAAGTTAGGGATGTTTCTTTCCACTTCCAAAAAGTCCACATGGTCAATAATGTGAAATTTAAAGCCAGTGTGTGTTTTGTGTAGCTGCAGGTGCCAAGCCAGTGCTTTATTCTTGCACTTAGCTGTAATTTTAGAAAGATAGGCAGAAATCCTTCTATGTCTGTTGAGTGTTTTCCCCACATGAAATGCTTCACAGTCATTGCAGCTATACCTGTAAACCACCTGCATTGAGTTACAGTCATTTCCTGCATTTGGTTTTAATCATTTTCGTTAAATAAGGGCAGGAAAACATGTCTCCCTCCTGTATGTGCTGAAAAAAAGATACAGTTGGTTCCATACTTATTGGTGCATGTATCCTGTGGTCTTGGGCCTACCTTCATCCCAACTCCTGATGTTCCTGGCTTTCTTGTACACAAAGGAAGGAGCTTTTCTAAGGATGTCCATTAAATATGAGCTTTCAGTAATTATGGCCTAGTTTTCTCTAATAACATTGATGATGCTGTAATATTCCACATTAAAAGTCAAGATACAACTTATCTTTAGATTTGTTCTCTATAGATTTCTTTAACACCCTCCTATAAGCCCTGTTAAGTGCTGGCGCATTTGTACATTTTTAGTTCAGGTATTTCCAGAAATGCTTCTTAACATATTGCTTTCGCATCCCCTCACCAAAAAATCATTTTCAAGTTCATTTAGATTCTTAAGGGAGGGTTCCATTTTTGTGGTGATCCTATCCAACCTACAGCCCTGGGACTTGGCAACGTTAGGCTTTGTCCTGGTGGGATGGAGACTCTTATTATGTAGCAACAGGAGGTTTACTCTGGTAGGTTTTCTGTAAAGATCTGTGTTAATTTTACCTTGGCCCAAGTCTTTAGTAATCTGCATATCTAAGAAGGCTGCTGAGCTGAGGCTATGGGAAGAGGTGAAACTCAGGAAGCTGATGGTTTGATTCAGATAGCTGATAAAGTCTTCTAATTTAGCATTGCCTGCTTTCCACACAATATAAATATTGCCAATAAAGTGCAGATACACTGTGATGTGTTGCATGTATTCTCTGCTGCTATAAACATAATCCTCTTCCCACTTGCCTAAGGCTATGTTGGCTAGGCTAGGGACCATAGCTGCCCCCATGGCTATACCAGTCTTTGTTTATAGTAATTTCCATTAAAAGTAAAGAAATTGTACCCAAACACCATATATAAAAGTTTACCTGTTCTTTCATGTTGTTTTGTTGTGCCATTGTTGTTTTTCCTGTAAGAATCAATCACTGTTTCAATGCAATAATTATGTGGAAGTACGGTATACAATGATTAGACATCTGTCATTAATAAAATATTGTCAGCATCAACTGTAACATTTTTTATTTTCCTTAAAAAATCATTAGAGTCTTTTATGTGTGAGATGTTCTTAGCCTGAGGTTGTAACAAAAAATTCAGGTAGATGGCAGTAGCTTTGGTCAGGGACCCCCTGCTTGCAACCACTGGCCTATAAGGATGTTTTTTTCTCTATTTTTATGTGGCTTAAGGATTTCAAAGAATTTAGGCAAGAAGAGGGGGGAAGGTGTCTGTAAATAATCAAATAAGTTATTTGTTAACAGTGTACCAGTTGTACGATGCCTTAATCTCTTCTAAAGTTAAAAGACTCATAGTAGTTTGACATTTCTTCTATCCTCTGGTTATGGCTGCTGGTATCAGTAACAACAATACCCCCTCCCTTGTAACCCTTCATAACATGTTGAGACTTATCTTTGCCTAGCTCTAATAATGCTTGTTTTCTCACCTTTGTTAAGGTTGTAGAACTTTCTTCCTGCTGGTTTGTGCAGTACTTTCCTGATGTCCATATCACATTTGACTTCAAAGGCTGCTAAAGTTAGGTGCAAGGGAGGGCAGTAATTAATGGGTCTTTTTATTGTTTCCTCAATAGGTTTTTTTCTCAGTGGTATCAAATTTGCCATGGTAAAGAACTTTCAAAGTCAGTTTTCTGACATAGGATTTTAAATCAGCCAGTACCTGTGCTGTATAAGACCTGCAGTGGGAACAAAAGTTAATCCCCTTGAAAGCACACTAATTTCAATGTCATTAAGTTCTTTTTTGGAATGATTAAACAAAGGGGTAAGTTAATAATGTGGTTGCTTTCTCCATCTGGTTCTGGGTCCTGCGGTGTATTTGGGCTCCCCCAAGTATTTCATTTCCTCACTTCTGTCCACTGCTTGGTTCTCCAGCCTTCCATAAGGGCTCTGGCTGGGGATGGGGATCATTGAAACTCCTCTTGTGCCCTCTGGAGTCCTAGGGGATTGAAGTGGTGGTCTTCCTGGTGAATCTGGTAGTATTGTCCTTCTCTCGGTTTCTGACATTGGTCCTAGCAATGGTATTGTTACTAGTCCTGTTGTTGGGGTTGTGGTTGATATCTGTAATGTCCCCTTTGTTAAAGGCCTTAAAGTAGCTGATAAGGAGTTTACTGGTGGCAGTCGTAACTACCTTGTAGACTGGGCAGAAGGGGGCATAGCTAGTAAACTATGCCAGCCTCTCCCAGGTGTGTGTCTTTGTAAGTCAAACTTCAAGGAGTGTGTGTGTCAGCTACTTGGGCAGGAACACGAAGCACTGGTTGGACAGATAGGGTGTTGGAGGTTCTGGCTTGGCCACTCAGCTAAGATCTCAACTCTACAGCTGTGCCAGTGGAGAGTCTTATTGAGGATCTGGAGAAAGAGGGAGAAACCAGCCCCAGATTGACTGTGGTCTGTGTCTGCTCTTAAGGGAATTTGCACTTGATGCAGAGAGCTGCATCTGGAAATACTGTGTGTGTACTTGTCATTCTCCCAGGGTACGTTCCCCACTGTTGCCAGCATTGAGGACTGAGGCTCCATTGGTCCTGTGGTGGGCCGTCACAGTGTGCGTATGTCTGTGTGGTATGTGTGTGTGTGTGTGTGTGTGTGTGTGTACATGTATGTGTATTTATATGTATGTATGTATGTATGTATATATATATATATATATATATATATATATATATATATATATATATATATATTTGTGGTTACACTACAAATCATCTAAAACTCATAACATCTAAATTAAAAACATCGAGACCACAACATCTAAAACCCAAAACAATGAAAATTTATATTATGGAATAGTGTGTCATGAAATGTCATAGTTTAATCTGTTATTCATGTGGTATCAGTATGAGATGGTTTTCATTTCTATAGTTTAGGAATTTATACTATTTATATAGTGTTTATTTTCCACTCTGTATGTGGTTTTTAGGCCATACAGGTAAGTGATATAGACATTATGTGTACATTCTTTATGGTGATCGCGATACAGTTTGGTTAGGAAATTAACATTTTCCCACTGTAGTGTGATCTCGGAGTTGGTATATTTAATTTATGGGGGGGGGGGTGCAGGGGGGCTTGCCCCCCTGCACAAATGTAAAAATTGTGTTTGTTAGTTTGGTCATGTTATAGGTGGAGGGGATGTTATTTTCATGTGATTTGTAGTGTTCGATGTGATGCAAGGTTTCGATGTTATGAGATTGGATGTTATGGGCTTTAGCTGTTCTGTGTTTTAGATGTTGTGGTCTTGATGTTTTGAATTTAGATGTTATGAGTTTTAGGTGTTTTGATGAGTAACTATATATATATATATATATATATATATATATATATATATATATATATGTGTGTGTGTGTGTGTGTGTGTGTGTGTGTGTATGTATATATATATATATATATATATATATATATGTATATATATATATATATATATATATATATATATATATATATATAGTCTTTTTAAACTTGTGCATGTTGCCCAATACTGCATTATCTTCAGCATTCTGCAGTTGTGCCCCTTCTTATTATTTGAGATTTCTTAATTTCTTCTTTTTGACAATTAGGTTGGGAAGTGCCAGTGTCTCATCTTTACCTTGTTACCCTGCATTTTTATCTTAGTTGTAATTGGTGCATGATCTGAAATGGTTATTGGAAGTCTGAAGCTTTCAGTTAGATGCATATGTTCTTGTGAAATATGATTTCTGTCTAGTCTACCCAGTTGTTATTGTACCTTAGGGAATAATATATAAATTCACTCAGAGTTCCTACTTCTGAAGTCATGTCTTTCATACCAAATGTAGTCATATATTTCTTCAAAAATCTACCTTTTCTTATATTTTCCCTTCTAGGTCCCCTAGGTTCATCCTCACTGTTGAAAATCAAATTCCAGTCTATACTTATAAGTAATATTCCCTGTTGAAATATGATTATTCCTACCAAAATTTTCTTAAGCTCCATGATAGTTTTAGGTAGAATATGAATACATGCCAGCGTAATCCTCCTCCCTTGCCTGTAGACCTTTACTACCACAGATCTATCTTTACTATATTTTCCCCTCTTCTATCACTACTGGATCTCCTCCAGCAATTCATATAAATACTTCTCTTTTCCTTTGTCCGTGATATTCTGTAGAATAACATCCTGAAATCCTTTATCAAATTCACATGCTCATTTCCTTCCAAATGTGTCTCCTGCAGCATTGCTTTTTGCACTGTGCATTTCTTTTTTTTTTTTTTGCATTGTGCATTTCTTTGTATAATTAAGTATTTTTCCCTTTTTTTTATCTGCCTATGATACCATCACATTACAAGATAAAACGGAAAGTGTTGCCACAATGGTAGGAAGTAATTATTCACACCTATTGTATGTGGCATCTTTTTTAAATGTCTGTTTCCAAGTTTTGTGATAAATGTTTTCTCCTTACCAGTGAGGTGCTAGAGCCCCGAATAATTCCTTGAACTCTTGTGCTTTCTCTGAAGGCAGCTTCCTGGTCTTCAGCATAGTCTATTTTGACATTAGAGCCTCTATGACCATTGCTTGCAGCTGATTATGGCATCCAGTGGTTTATGCTGTAGGCTGACTGTTTTACTGGGGATGTCTTTTCAGTCACTGATTTTACCCCTTTGCCTTTTTCTTACCAGGAGGAAGTCAGCCTGAGTTGCATGTTGACTAGTCTTATATGTGAACTTGCAAATGTCTCTCTTGCTGAACCACATATTAGCCACCATCAAACCATTTGCCAGACAAAAGTTTAGAATGGCCTCTTCTTTTTTATTCCTGTTGCCCCACCCAGGTAGTCCCTGGCAGTCATCATATCCTGTTCTGTATGTCCCAATGTGTGCATTCAAGTCCCCCTTTATTAGCACCAATTCATGTTGTTCAACTTTATCTAGTACTTCCTGAAACTGCTGTTTGGCTGAGAAAATAAATACTGGCTATCTGCCCTAGGGCATTTATAAGCCTAGCCAGAGTGCGTCTCTATTCCTGATGGCATCCCTCACAGTCTTAGGATGAGAATACTACGCCCTTTTAGGGTTTAGTTTACTATGCCTCTGTCTAGTAGTGACACAGAGATGAGGTACAGATGATGTCCAGTCTCCTCCTTACCATCGTGACATCCACTCCCAAGCTGTGTGTTACCAGTGAACCTAGACTGAGTGTAGCAATTCTTAATTTGTTTTTGGTAGGTTGACTGGTATTATGTCCATCTTTCATTAACCACTTCTATCCCAGGTAAACCAGGCTGGGCAAGAGGTGGCAAGCTTGCCAGTTGCTTATTGAGCTGAGACTGCTGTTTTTTGTCATTGGACACTGTGACCATCTCCCCTTGCCCTGTTAGTATGGGCCCATGATATAGCTTAAAGTTTTCAAGCCACTTGTCACAGCCAAATACCATTCTTTTTGTCATGACCAAATCACCTAGAGCCAGTTTTACACTGCTGAGTGGCTAGACCTGACATAGCACACAGTCTGTGATCCATATTCTATCTAGAGAATAATGCACACCACAGTTGATGCCCAAAGCATTTTGTCTGTACAACTCTTTGCCCTTTTGGCACCATCTAGAACCTATGCGAGTTTGGATGAGTTTGAGGTGAAAACACTGAACATGTTGTTTTTGGGAGGTGGGAAGAATCACAGAAACACAGGGACAATTTGCATATTCCACACATGCATTTTTCAGAGGTCAAGCTTAAACTTTTCACCTTGTACACAGAAAGTGAAGACCTTAACCATTATGCCAAGTGGTGTCTTCACCTCTTCAGTATATAAACTCATATCCACTTCTTCCTCATCTGCCCTATCCATTTCCTGATTTATATCTAATATCCAGTTCTCTTATTAGCTCTTCCATTGCAGCTCTTAATATTCTTCAGTTTTAATTCTCTTCATTGCCAAAACTTTCCTCTATACTTGTATATACATTGTCTGTTCTTTTGGGTGGACCACATTTACCTCACCCTTAACACCTGTATTATTCATTGTATACTCCTGATCCTACTCCTGTTAAAACCTTTTAAATGCATATACTTTTTTGCATCATTGTTTTGTTGCAACACTTTACTTTTAATTTAATATTACTTTACTGTTGTTAGCATGTGTACAACTTAGGCTGAGCCTACAGATAGATTTGATCAGTGTTCTGTCACTACTAAACACAAATAAATAAGGCATACTCCAAAGTTTGTTAGCCTCACCTCACTGTTTTACATTTCTGTCTGAAATTGTGTTCCCAAAACCTTGATTCCTTTGATTTCCAATAAATTCCAGTTTTCTCCTGCCAGGTACTGCTGTTAGTTGACATCCCTATGATTAAAATTTCCTTTTTCCATTTCTTTACTGGCTTAGTTCTTAAAATCCTTTCTGAATATAATATTAGTTCAGGTTGTTCTTATTCTCTTTAAGGACTTGAATCCATAATTAATTTTCTCTCTTTCTCTCTGACTCCTTCATGTCATCATCACCTTTTCCACTTTGATTTGTAAGCTTTTGCTTAAGATGTATATACAAGTCTTAACTGCTTAGCTGTAAAATACTCCTTCAAATCTCTAAAACACCTTATTCAGAGGAGAGTGTGTGCTTGTCCAACTTAATTTTTGCCACCCTTCTTTCTGAAGTTCCTTTTGCTCTTTATTATCACCCACATCTTCTGTGGTGGTTAATAAAAATATGCCTGATTGTTATATAAGGTTTGTATCTTACTAGTTGTATCCAAAATTAAAAACTTCCATTTTCTCAGTTTTTGTAATATCTTTTGTTTAATTTTTTCCCAGTTATCCAGGCTGCCATAACCACATCCTTTATAATCCATATACCTACATACTTTATCGTATCACAGTCCCATAAAGTATAGGTGTTAATGCATGATTACAAAGTTTATTGCTGCACTCTTTGTTTTATCTTTATTTAGTTTATATCATTAAAAGGCTTGAAACTATCTCAAATTGTTCTATAACACTCCAAAGTATCCTTTCTGGATTTATGAATTGCAAAATAGGATAATCTGCAAATAAAGCTAACTTTTCTTTATTTCCTTACCATTTATGTTTTTGAACATTTGATTACCTTATTTTCATTGCCAAGTGCTCTAAATATAAAGAAAATGACATTGCAGGAAGCTGGTTCCTCTTTTTGAGTACAATCTGTCAGAGAAGCACACTACCACGTTAATTATTGCCTCTAACCTTTCATATGTCTTCTGTATAACCCTATTATTCTGTCAGGGAATGCATATGCCACCATTGTTATCAGATTCTTTCTGACCATCAAGACCCACCAACAAGTGTCATTTTCTTACTCTGTTTCCCTGTACTTCATTATTATTCTGATAGTGTTATCAAATGTTTGCCAGTCATCCACAAAACCACATTGATCCATATCTGTAACACACACACACACACACACACACACACACACACACACACACACACACACATATATGTTGATACCTAAAAATCAAAACATAGAACCTCAACTCTGTCACTCATGCTCCAAGCATAACCTCAGAGTATGCAAAATTTGAACATTATTTTTCGAGGAGGTAAGCTGACTTGCACCCCTGCATGTGAGGGGTTGCATGCCCCCTCCACTATTTATATATACTAACTCTGAGACTGCACAGTCCCTAGGGAGGGGGCATATCCCCTGCAGAATGTCCGTCTAACATATGTTGACAAAACAGATACTGGCATTTGGGAATTTTACTTTTTTAAGTGCTTCTCTATATGTATGTATATGTGTGTGTGTATATATGCATTTTTATATATATATATATATATATATATATATATATATATATATCTGTGTGTGTGTGTATATATATGTGTGTGTGTATATGTGTGTATATATATATATATATATATATATATATATCTGTGTTTGTGTGTATCTCAGTACTTCACAGTAGTTGCACGGAGGCCGAGTGCATGGTGAAATACAGTCCAAAAATATCACCAAGCTGTTACTTCATAAAATGGAAATGTATTCAAACCGCAAGCTATATGAATGTATTCTGTAACACATGAAACAAAGTAACCAATATATGCAGTAAGCAGTCACATGTAAAGATCACATGATCAGTATATCTGCAGAAACAAGCAGGAAAAGCTCAGTTTCAGGGACCTTTGTCCATAGGAATAAATAGACAATAACCGATGAGAAAGAAACATGACAAATCAGTCAGGTAAACCTTCTACAGCCAAATAATATGGCTAAAATAACCACATACATGGTGCAGTAGTTCGCTAAATTCCAAAACGCTGTTGGAATTCATTTAATTCAATGAAAACTAAACTCGGGAGCCAAATGATCTGACTATAATGCATTAACAGTCATTCCCTTGTGTGGAATAAGCTGTGAAATAAAAAAAAATCATTCTGTATCTGTTAAAGTCATTCAAAGCAGGAAGGAATTATGGATTTTAATGCTAAATTCAAGACCTTTCCTTTCTATCCAAAGGGGCATGGTTCTGGAACATGGTCAGCTGTCCAGGTAGTACCCAGTCAATAGCAATAAACTGAAATATAGTTGTAGAGTTTATGAGGGTGTGATGAAACAATGTACTCCACTCCAGTTTACAAGCAATGCAGTGATATTTTGTGTTTCCATGGGTGAGAAGTTTGTCCTGCATAAAAGGAGCTGCACTCACAGCTATCAATATATACTACTCAATCACTTTAACAATTAAAACAATGTAATGTCAGGTATCCTAGATATATTTTTAGCTTTGTATCTCCAGCTGTTTGACCTCACTGCCATTTGTAAGAATGCTTGATGTGTAGGTCTGTTGCTGTGTCACAATACTCTATAAACTGTCTTTCTGTTCTCAAGGGACTTTTTTCCTGTGATGCAGCATTCTCTTCAGGAAGGATTCTGACTACATTTATCTCCACTTATTATATACTGAGGTGTGTCAGCATTTGTAGATGCTGACTTAATGCATGCAGCACAGCTGTAACTTGTACCCTATATGTATCGTACCTAATAGACCTGTAATGCACCCTTTGCTTTAGTTTCTATGTTACAGTGACAGAGTGACACTATCTCCAGGCAGCATTTTAAGGATCTTTATTTAGATTTTTTCTACAGCCAACAGTTCTGTCAGTAAGCAGATCACCAAAACCAGAGAAAAGATTGTTAACGGAAGCTCCATCCACAGAGCCCTCACTTCTTTGCACAAGAATCAGGGACAGAGCCATATCTAACATGGGAGTAAAGGCCCACTTAATAGAACAATAAGATTTGCATCAACATGCATTTTCTGAGCAACAAGAAGTATAAGGCTCTGTTTGGCATTATTGACTGACTGCAGTCCTCCATGATTGACCTGAAAAGTCAAACATTTTAGGAGGAGCAAGACAGAAAGTGAAATGTTTTGAAAAGTCCTGGACATTTGAGATAATTCCATCAGAAGATCAGATTTGCCTTTTGCTGATGTGCTGTATGTGTTGTAAATGGCTGTTAGATTTTTTTCTTTTTTTTTATATAACCTTTATTTCTTTGTCCTTCATGGCACACACAGGCTCGCATGCATTAAAAAAGCCAAGGGCCTCCAACTGTTATGCCTCATTGATAAATATTACCTTTGTAACTTTGACTTTGGTGCTCCAAATCAGTCAGATACTCACGGTAAATGGATCACTGGATCATTGGGATCTCTCTTTGTAACAGTACAGTAAATATATTAATTAACATTTGTTTCTTTCAGCACAACATCTTTTGGAACTTCAGGCCATCCTGTCTCTTATTTGCTTTATATAAATTTATTGATAGTTTTCTTCTGAACACATGAGCTCCAAATGTTTCCTTTAGAGTGTTGGAGCTTGTGATAGCAGCAGTCCATGAGCAGGTGCATTGCTGTAATATGTCTTGTCTTCCCTTTTTCTGTCACCCTCCTCCGGCTGCTTTCTTTGGATTCAGATAGTTATCTTTACCAACTATATCATCTGTTTCCCACTGTCAGTAAGCAGACACTGCTGCAGCATGCCTTGTCTTTCCTTTTTTTTTTTTGTGGCTGCTCTTGGATTCTTAGGATTTAGAAATGTATTGTAAGAGCAAGGTGGGTTACTTATTCATTATAGTATGCAACTTCAGGGCAGATTATTTCCACTGCCTTCCTCCATCCCTCAGCCATGACTGATGTGTAGCTGGGAATTTTAGTCCCTCTGTTGTGGAAGTAGTCATGCTAGCATTGCCTTTACAGTAGGTTCACTTCTGAAGTCTAAAGAATTGAGTGTGGATGGTTGTTAGTACAGTATTTGCCTTTATACCTTTGCCATGTTTCATTGACATCACCTCTCAAAAAATAAATTTGACAGAGTACTGCTTTGTGATGGTAGAAATATACAACTTAAATGTTTTTTGGTGGTTGCGTTTTTGTGAAACTGAGAGCAGAGTTATTCTAGTAAGCCCACTGCTAACAAACTCTTCAATTTTTAATGTATTGTACTCGGCATTACAGGCCGTTGTACTGTTAGCTTCTCTGCTTTACCTGTGATGCTGGTGTCAGGGGTTTTATTCAAATAAGTAACAAAATATTGATCTTCTTGAGTGAGTCACATTGCTGCTGTTAGTACCTTTACTGTTATACTTTAAACTGGTTTATCGGGTCCCTGTCTTAACTGAAAACTCATTTCTCTGAAAATTGTATGGTTGAACCCATATCACTGAAAACCACCTTCACAAGAAATGTATCCTAAAAACTTGTTTTTGCAGGGGGATAAGCCCTCTTGCTTGTATATGCTAACTCTGTGATCGCTCACATGTGAAGAAAAGAAAAAAACCTGCACCGAGTGAATCATTACTCAAGAGCAAACACAGACATCTACAAATGTGGGTCTAGAACATGATGATGACCATGAAATTAACGTAGAAAGTGCTAGACTCACTCCCCTAAAAAATTTAGGATAAGAAATGACTACATTGCATACTATGTGTACAATTCTATACAATTGTATGCTTTTCGGTGAAATGAATTTTCAGTGTTATGATAGGGACACATTTTATCATATAGTTATTTAAGTATTTTAATATTTTAGTGTTACAGTTTTGATTTGTGAAACAAGTGAATTTATACAGTCTGTTAATGTCCTGAAAGTGAAGAAGGAACTGTAAAAGGGTAACCTTGCATCTTGTTTGGTAATCTGTCCCCACAGAGTGACTCAAGTTCCAGGTTATAGCCTTACATCACACCAATCTGTGGTTGGAAGTTGCCAAACTTATTCCTGTTTGTATTGCATTGCACAAACAATTTCAGAATGTGGTTTTTATGTCATACATTTATGAAATTGCTTTCCTTAAAAACCCATATTTTACCTTGTGTGCTCTCTAATTACTGTTTCAGTTGTACTTGCATCAGGAGCAAGTAAAAAAGTACAGCATATTTCTTTGTAACACCTGGAGTTGTTTAGAAGTTAGTACTTCTTATGTGTAGAACATTGACTAGTGTAAAAGTGTGGTCTTTTTGCCAAAAAAAAAAAAAAAAAAAAAATCATTCATTCACATACAATGATGCATACCATGGCTTTTTTTCAGGTTTGAGGTACATTATTTTTGCTTTGATTGTATACATTTGTAGATAGAAAATATTACTTAGATGAGGTACTGGAGGTAAAGAGAGACTTCACAGGCAATGTCTTTTTCATTGACTTGAATTTTGTTGTATGTATACTATTTTAAAGGTGCTTAATGTAGAGGTTTATGATTTTTTTCTTTAATTATAACTTGATTATTTTGTGTTTGAGTCATGAGTGCCAAGAAATTCACCTCAAAAGCGGAGCTCGAGAGGTGAATCTTCGCATTCATGTGAGGACACACAGTATTAAGTTACGGTCATAATTTCACTAAATTCTTTGCAGTGCATGAAGATTTGTCTGCTCCGTGTACTATTAGTTACAGAAAAAAAAAACTGTTGCGCCCGGCTTTGAAAAGCCAGTATTATTATTAGATGAAAATAAGCATGCAGATAATTTAACAAATCACACCGCACACTTGCTTGGAAGAAATGGTTGCATCCATGTATTTTTTATGCCGATCAGATCTAATTTTTATATCAGATCAGTGCAATAGCAAAAGTCAGTGCCATTCAGACCAAATTAGTACTAACCAAGAATGTTCAGCTGTGCACAAAGGGCAAAACTTGGAAGGAAGTCAAATCAACCAGGCCATAAAATACTACCACAGTCCCTATAAATGCTCAACCACCACTAATGGTTGAAGGGATCTGCAGCCAAACACTAACAGTCCCCTATCACCATTCAACCAAGTAACAGTGGGTGAAGGGGGATTTGCCACTTGCAGGCCCCCAGGCTGTGGGCCCCAGCCTGCCCTCGCTATACCATGGGATGGCTCACCCAGAAAAAGGCCAAACTGTCTGATCCTGTACCTTTCCATAGGTCAAGCCCACTCCTTTGCAACTTACCTTTCCAAGTCTGCCCTTCCAACTTCATGTCTGTGACACCAACATAACCTACCTACCACTTGCAAAGGAAGGCAAAAACCTGAAAAACAGGAAACTCCTTCCCAACCTCTAGTGTGATCACCCTTGTGGTTCAGGGAGCACCTATTTACTCTTATGAATCAGTCAGCATCTGCCAATTCTAACCTAATGCTATCTACCTTCTCCTTTTATGAGGAAGTGTTGGAGGGTGGGTGTTCTGCTCTGTCCTGCTCTGCTGATTAAAAGAGATCTTGCCTGGCTAACTGTGGCTTTTAAAATTCTTACTTTACATTTCTACCTTTAATCAAATCCCTTCCCCTTACATACATACAAATATTTCAAGCACTGGCATTAATGCCCTTCGGGCTTCCCAATATACCAAAACACTTGCTCCCATAATAAGTATCCTGGCTGTTCTTAAAATATCTAAACTAGTTCGTATTTTAATGTAATTTGGTAGTCTGTTCCATGCATCATCTTCTCTGTCAGAAAACCAGTTAATACACTTCTCATTCCTATAGAATTTTCTACATAGGTTGTCTGATGATTCTCTAGTACATTTTGTTAACCCCAAACATTCCCAGAGGTAGTTGTCACTAAATGCCCTATATACCTGAATAAGATCTCCTCTTAGGTATGTGTAAAAGAGACACTATACAAATTCAGATATTTTTACTCTTTCCTAATAACTTAAATTTTCACATCCATGGATACCCTTGGTATATTTCTGTTGTAATCTTTCCAGTTTACTCATGCTTGTTTTCTTATAGGGTTTCTATATTGTTATTCCATACTCAAGTTTGGGTCTAATCTAACTAACAAACAATGACTTCATTATTTTTGATTTCCTAGACTCTATAAATCTTTGTATGCAACCAATAGTTCTATAACTGTCATTAACCACTTGGTTGATATGATTAGAAAAACTCATAGCAGAATATACCCATATACCCAGTGTGACGTCCGTGCACTGGCCCAGTATTCAAGGAGCCTCCGTCCTCACCACTAGCACCAGTGAGGGACATGCACATTGGGGAGGCTAACAAGTACACACACAGTAAAGTACAGTTTCCCTTAAGAGCACACAGAGATCACAGTCAGTCTGAGGCTGGTTTCTCACTTTCTCTCCAGATCCCCTATAAGACTCCCCACTGGGAACAGCTATAAGGGTACAGATCTCAGCCAAGTGATCAAGGCAATACCTCCAGCACCCTCTCTGTCCAGCCAGTGCTTTGTGTCCCTGCCCAAGTAGCTGACACACTCACACACAAACACTTTGAGATATGAATTAAACACCCAGACACTCCTGGGAAAGGCTGGCACAGGTTCTGCAGCTATGCCCCCTCCTGCTCAGACTATAAGGTAGAAATCACTGCCACCAACTACTACTTATCAGCTACTTTAAGGCCCTTCCCAAAGGGTGACCAATTCCACTGTGTGCTATTACTGTTATCCAAATAGTAAGTGCAACCCAGGCCTAAGGCTGTTGGAGTGGCTTATACAGTATCACCAAATACATGCAAGTACTCTCAGAGCTTAAATTATCTCTACACAAAATAGCCACAGTTGAAAGGTTTAAAAATATTTAATAATAAATAATAAAAACACAAGACAGTACTCATCAATTCAACACAGTGCAAACAGAGAGTTCAGAAATCACAGGGAAATGCTTCAAAACAATATTGTAGGATAGTCTGACATAAATATAGAAAACAGCTAGACTAATCTGGCTATATTCCTATCTGTCTCTAAGAGAAACTATGCTCAAAATTCTACTTACAAGGCAAAGTGCTGGTGAGGTCTCAGCTCTGAAGACAAATACAAAATGCTACTCTTTCTTTCTGTCCTTAAATTGATAATACACATTACTGCTGAGTCATTTCAGATTACATCATTCTTGTCTGTTCTCTGATTTAGTTCCCAGGCTAACAGAACTCAAAATTGAACATTTCTTTGATCTGCACCTGTCAGGAAGCCACAGCAGTAAAAGACACTTTACATGTGAAACCTAGTAATTACCTCTTTTTTAACACAGTAGAAAGCATTTCTAGCTCAGACATCCTGTCTCAGAGCTTAGGATCAAACACAGTCAAAAAATCCTTTACTTATCAGCTTTTTTCCAGCAGGGTGCACTGTGGTTACATTTTTGGAAGTTTCAGGACATAACACAGTTTTCTTACATTTGTTACACAAGCCTAGGGATCATATTAATATTTACAATGACAGAGAATTATTTACAAAATCCTATCTAGCTAGTCTGGCAGCCTTCACACCCAGGTCCTTAAATGAGTCTACAGTTTCAATCACAGTGTGCTGTACTAAATATTCACCTTTCAATTTATGCCTACCAAATCTCATATGCTTAATTTTTTTATGTATTTATCAGCATAGTATTCTCCTGTGCCCAAATTGTTAATGTAGTCAAGTTATTTTGCAGACATGACTCATGTGTAACACATGTAATCAGTTTACCCAATTTCAGGTAATCTAAATATAGACTGTAGAACACCTCAGATGAAAAAGTTAGGTCTGAAAGATACAATCTAAACAAGTGAGGGCCTAGGACAGAGCCCTGTGGGACACCCTGACTGTAACCAAGGATTTTGCCTGTCCAGTTGCTATATGATACTTGCCATGTCCTATTTTTAAGCCATGCAGCTATCCATCTTATCAAGAGTACATCAATACCTAGTTGTACTAATTTGTTGACCAGTGTTATGTATATGACCCTGTCAAACGCTACATCACAGCACACTTTTTCATTCATAGCTGTTATATGTAGACCATCATGTTACAGGTGATAATAGATCTGTTTTCAACATATGCATGCTGATATATGGTTTCAAGTCCCAACCTATCCAGTTCTGACAATAACTTATCCAATATTACGTTCTCCATTATTTTTCCACAAAGTGAAAGTAGTCTTAAGGGTCTATATGACTCTGGGTTTGTCCTACTCCCCTTTCCCTTAAAAACAGGTTTAATAGGCACATGTCTCCAATCTTGAAGAATCTCCCCATATTTATATGACCTAGTGAATAATAGATATAATGGTACGGTAAGTTCTTGCTGAAGTGGTCTCATTAATAATTAATTAAGTGGTCATTGTTAATAATTCCGTCTCCTCCCTGTGCTTTGTTTGGATCCAGTCTGTGCAGTTCTTTTTCAATATAATCTAATTTGATTCCAGTATCTGGAGTTACCTGGATGTCACTAGGACAACTTACCACCCCTTATGTTGAGCCAAACTGTTTTGCATAAGATTTTGTAAATGTATCTAAAATTTGTTCTATCTGAGAATAAATTTTAGAATCTGCACACAGTTCATCAGTTTGTGTGTCTTTACTCCTTCCACATCTTATGTATCTACAAAAAGGTTTCCTATTATGCTCAAAATCTTTATATAAATTTTCTTCAATTTTTTCTTGATCTTGTCTCACACTGTGCTTGATCTGTTTGTCTAGCTTGTTTATTTCAGTTTTAAAAATTGTAGTTCAACCTCTCTTCCATTTCTATTTTTGTCTTTCACCCTAATCAGATATCATCCCCAGACACTGGGGATGCACAAGCCAGTGCATTTCTTTGTGCAGGTCCCAAACCCTGATAAATGGGGAGGGTTGCATCAGGAAGGGCATCCGGCATAAAACTTTGCCAAATAATTCATGCGGACACCAGTAAATATTTCCATACCGGATCGGTTGAGGCCCGGGTTAACAACGACCATCACCAGTACTGTTAGTCAACAGGGTGCTGGCGGAAATTGATCTACTGTTGGCCGAAGGAGGAGAAGAGGCAGAAGGCATGGCCGAAGGCAGGAAGAGTGGAGAAAGGCTAGGACTGTGGTAGTGAGGGTCAAAACTTTGAATGTGGCAGTATGACTGGTATAGGGAGAGAGCTAGCTGATATGATGGACAGAAGGAAGGTTGGGGTATTGTGTGTGCAAGAGACCAGATGGAAGGGGAGTAGGGCTAGGTGTATCGGAGGTGGGTTCAAATTGTTTTATCATGGTGTGGATGGGAGGAGAAATGGTGTAGGAGTTATCCTGAAGGAACAGTATGCTAAGAGTGTTTTGGAGGTGAAAAGAGTGTCGGACAGAGTGATGTTTATGAAGCTGGAAATTGATGGTGCAATGATGAATGTTGTTAGTGCATATGCTTCACAGGTTAGGTGTGCGATGGATAAGAAAGAAACATTTTGGAGTGAGTTAGATGAAGTGGTGATGACTGTACCCAAGGGTGAAAGAGTGGTGATTGGAGCAGATTTCAATGGGCATGTTGAAGGGAACAGAGGGGATGAGGAAGTGATGGGTAGGTATGGTGTTAAACAAAGGAATGCAGAAGGTCAGATGGTAGTGGATTTTGTGAAAAGGATGGACTTGGCTGTGGTGAATACGTATTTTAACAAGAGGGAGGAGCATAGGGTGACATACAAGAGTGGAGGAAGATGCACACAGGTGGATTATATCTTATGTAGGAGGGCCAGTTTGAAGGAAATTTAAGACTGTAAAGTGCTGACCGGGGAAAGTGTAGTTAGGCAGCATAGGATGGTGGTTTATAGGATGACGTTTATGATCAAGAAGAGGAGGAATGTGAGGGCAGCACCAAGGATCAAATGGTGGAAATTGAAAAAGGGTAATTGTGAGGTGGAGTTCAGGGATGAGTTAAGACAGGCACTGGGTGGCAGTGAAGAGTTACCAAATAGCTGGGTAACTACAGCTGAGCTAGTAAGGGAGACTGCTAGAAAGGTGCTTGGTATCACGTCTGGACAGAGGAAGGACGACAAGGAGATATGGCGTTGGAATGAGGAAGTACAGGAGAGTATACAGAGAAAGAGATTGGCAAAGAATAAATGGGATTGTCAGAGAGATGAAGAAAGTAGACAGGAGTATAAGGAGATGAGGTGCATGGCTAAGAGAGAGGTGGCGAAGGATAAGGCATGTGAAGAGGGTTGTATGAAAGGTTGGACACTAAGGAGGGAGAAAAGGACCTGTACTGATTGGCTAGACAGAGGGACCGAGCTAGGAAAGATGTGCAGCAGGTAAAGGTGATAAAGGATAATGAGGGAAACATACTCACAAGCTAGGAGAGTGTGTTGAGGAGATGGAAAGAGTACTTTGAGGGGTTGATGAATGAAGAGAATGAGAGGGAGAGAAGGTTGGATGATGTGGGGATAGTGAATCATGAAGTACAATGTATTAGCAAGGAGGAAGTAAGGATAGCTATGAAGAGGATGAAGAATGGAAAGGCTGTTGGTCCAGATGACATACCTGTGGAAGCATGGATGTGTTTAGGTGAAATGGCAGTGGAGTTTTTAACTAGATTGTTTAATGAAATCTTGGAAAGTGAGAGGATGCCTGAGGAATAGAGAAAAAGTGTTTTGGTACCGATTTTTAAGAATAAGGGTGATATGCAGAGCTATAGTAACTACAGAGGGATTAAATTGATCAGTCACAGCATGAAGTTATCGGAAAGAATAGTGGAAGCTAGGTTAAGAAGGGACGTGATGATTAGTGATCAGCAGTATGGTTTCATGCCGGGAAAGAGCACTACAGATGCAATGTTTGCTCTGAGAGTGTTGATGGAGAAGTACAGGGAAGGTCAGGAGGAGTTGCATTGTGTTTTCGTAGACTTCGAGAAAGCATATGACAGGGTGCCTAGAGAGGAGTTGTGGTATTGTATGAGGAAGTCGGGAGTGTCAGAGAAGTATGTAAGAGTGGCACAGGATATATACGAGGGTAGTGTGACAGCGATGAGGTCTGCGGTGGGAGTGACGGATGTGTTTAAGGTGGAGGTGGGGTTACATCAAGGATCAGCTCTGAGCCCTTTCTTATTTGCAATGGTGATGGACAGATTGACAGACGATATCAGAGAGGAGTCCCCGTGGACTATGATGTTTGCAGATGACATTGTGATCTGTAGTGGGAGTAGGGAACAGGTGGAGGAGACCCTGGATAGATGGAGATATGCTCTAGAGAGAAGAGGAATGAAGGTCAGCAGGACTAAGACTGACTATATGTGTGTGAATGAGAGGGAGGATAGAGGAATGATGAGGATGCAAGGAGTAGAGGTGGCGAAGGTGGATGAGTTTAAATACTTGGGATCAACAGTTCAGAGTAACGGTGAGTATGGAAGAGAGGTGAAGAAGAGAGTACAGGCAGGATGGAGTGGGTGGAGAAGAGTGTCAGGAGTGATTTGTGACAGACGAGTACCAGTAAGAGTGAAAGGGAAGATCTACAAGAGGGTAGTGAGACCAGCTATGTTATATGGGTTGGAGACAGTGGCATTGACAAAAAGGCAAGAGTTAGAGCTGGATGTGGCAAAGTTAAAGATGTTAAGATTTGCACTGGATGTGACAATGGTGGACAGGATTAGGAATAAGTATATTGGAGGGTCAGCCCAGGTTGGAAGGTTTGGAGACAAAGCCAGAGAGGCAAGATTACGTTGGTTTGACATGTGCTGAGGAGGGATGCTGAGTATATTGGGAAAAAGATGCTAAGGGTGAAGCTACCAGGTAATAGGAAAAGAGGAAGGCCTAAGATAAGGTTTATGGATGTGGTGAGAGAGGACATGCAGGTGGTTGGTGTGACAGAGCAAGATGCAGAGGACAGGAAGAAATGGAAACAAATGATCCACTGTGGCGTCCCCTAATGGGAACAGCCAAAAGAAGATAATGATGACCTTAATCAGATATTTTGTTCTTATGGAAATATATCTGCCTGATGTTGTATGCCTAGATCCTGATGTCAGACTTCTTCCTAACTAACTTCCTTCCTGGCCTCTCTCCCCTGCATGCTGTTCTCCCCGTGGCATTATTGCTGTGCCTATGATCCCTTTGACATGCTCTTATTACCTTTGGATGAAAATAAACATGCACATAATTTAAGAAATCACAACACACACAACTTGGAAGAAATGGCAGCAGCCATGCATTTATTATGCCAATCATATATTGAATTATGTATCAAATCAGTGCTGGATCAAAAGTTAGTGCCAACCAAGAATATTCATATATATGCAAAGGGCAGAACTCGAAGGAAGTCATATAAACCAGACCATCAAATACCTCCGCAATCCTTGTAAATGCTCAGCCAACACCAATAGCTGAAGGGATCCGCAATCACACACACTGACAGTCCTCTGTCACCATTTAGCTAGATATCAGTGGCTGAAAGGTATCTGTCTCGTGGGACCTCAGTCTTTGGCCCCCAGCCTGCCCGCTACACCATATGGTTGACTACCCAGGGAAGGGCCAAGCTGTTCAAGCCTTCCCCCTCCCCAAACCAAGCTCACTCTTTTGGAATTTAGTCTTTCAAGTTTTCCCTTCTACTACAGGAAAATGACTTGTCTTACAAGCCAGCTCCCCTCCTCCCCCAAGCACCTCTGCCAACTTTCTGATTCCTTTTTTAAGGTTTCCTATAAATAACTTGGTTCCTAAATGCTACAAGTGAACTCCATCACGTTTGTAAAGTTCTGATGAACTGATATTAATATTAGTATTGTGCACTACCTAACCTTCTAGCTTGATTACTTGTTGTCTAAGAAATCTGTTAGTCAAGTTCTTGGCCCTTTCTACTGCTTTGACATTATTTATTTCTCACCAGAGTGGTCTTGAAATGTATCTGACAGCACAAGCTTTATGTTTGTCCATTTGTGGCCATTTTGTTCCAATCTGCCCAAACCATTGACAAAATTCTGTTTTTGAGGTGCAGTGGTGTGCTACTTTGTAATATCATTCCCTCCCATATGTAATACCATTATGCTCAGAATACTGTCAAAGCTTCCAGAAGGTACCTCCACTGCATTCCTTTCCTTTCTAGCTGGTGGACCTGCATTTCTTCTTTGAAACCTAGGTTTCTCCCAGTTTCACACAATTGTCTGGCTGTGTGGTACACAAGAAAGCCCCCAACATCCATACCTCCAGTGTCTAGTTTATGACACCTGCAAAAGAGAGTGCTGATTAGTCATCATGCTCTGACATTTCTTCTGTACTCTTGCATTCTCCTCCAATCTCAGCACATTAACTCAATTTGTAATGCCCCTTTTGCGTGGGCAAGTGAAGCGAAGGGATTGTACTGTTAATTTGCTATGGTCAAGACCTAGCCTCCCTGTAGCCTTTTGCTGGACTGGCCTGAATGCATAACTGGATAAGGGAGCACGATCTCTTTCACATGAAAATGGTACATAACAGCTCAGGCACATTGCCTGTTATTTCTTAATCCATCTAACTATATCCCACCCTGTATCCTTTGGGGGTTGAGCCTATGCCATACTTCTTTTCCCAGCTGGTCCATTTTACTCTTCCTCACATGCATCCATGCCTTGTCAGTCTCCACTTTAATATCCCTGAGCACTAGCACTCAAGAAAGGTTGACATGCTTATTGCACGGCATTATCTCCATATCTGAAACGTCCAACAAAACGATGTTAAGTATGCTGTTTGGAACAACCACAGTTAATACTCCAAACTTCATACTTCTCTCAGAACTCCTCATAGCCGTGCAGAAATACTTGGCCCAGTGGTCTGATGCTCATCTGCCCTCCTGACCTCCATTCTGTCCAAACTTGGAGCATCTTTTTAATTGCGAATGCTTATGCAGTGTCCTGCGATCCCCATGCTCTTAGGTACCAAATAATTGCTGCCACATGTGTACATGCACTGCACCTTGACATGCCCTTCTTTTTTAAACTCAAAATGTAACTTAATAGCTGTTGTATAGACCTGCTACCTTACCTCAGCCGATGTTTCCACAAAATGGACAATACATTTCTTATACCATGCTTGTGTACTTGGATGCAGTGCTTTCTCTATCATGCTGTATATCCATTTTTCATCAGATCTCAAAGGTGTTGTAGAATCCTTTTAGGATTCAGGTCTGCTGCTGGAACCAGTTGTCTAAACCTCTCCCACTGAAAATGAGCAAGTGAGTCAGCAGTAGCATTCTCCCTCCCTTGAATATTCATGTATTTCAGTGCAAACTGTCTCATTAGTCTCCATGTATTCCTTACACCCCATATGATAATTTAATAGGCAAATTATCAGTTCTAAATAAATTGTACTTGTCCTGCAGCATGTCATGTGCACAGCCGCAACTAATTGGAAGAATTACCTCTTCATAATGGAAGGACCCCTCCCCCTTTTCTTGTTTCCAGTCCTGTGGCCATTGTTTTGCAAACTATTTGCCCTTCAGAAATCCCCAAAACCCAGTGCTTCCTGCTGCATCTGTGAACAGTTTGGGTGTCCTTGTTGGTTGCTGCCAGAGTAGCACCCTGTTAAACCTCCTCAAGAACTCTTACCATACTTCCAGATCTGCTTGCATTTCAGATGTGATCCTCACCATTTGATGTGTTTTGTATACCCCATCCCTCGCTGCCAACTTCTGCATGAATGACCTCTTCATGGGAATACCCTATAAGCTAAATTCATAAGCACAGTGAAGCTATGCAGTTGTTTCCTTCTCACTTTCTTTGCTGCCCTGACTTTCTGCACTTTTGCTAATTTGTCATCTTTCTCAATTGGTAATTGGTCTTCCCCAGGCAGTATGTATTTCATTACCCAAAAATACCAAGCATGTCATTGGTCGCTCTGTCGTCTCTTCTGCCATAAGTACCCTCCAATGTCTAGCGATTTTCTTAAATTTCTGAAGTCATAACTCACACAACTTTGATGCCCTATGTCCAGTTTATAAAAAGTCGTCTAAATAATGTGCCACTTTCCACCCAGTGGACCCCTGGCACACCACCCATTCTAAGAATGAGCTAAACTTCTGAAGCATAGCACAAGCTACTGCACATCCCATTGGCATACAACAGTCAATGTAATATTCCCCATCTACTTTGAAACCTAGCAGTTCTTGATCTCCTTCCCTAATAGACAGCAACCAAAATGCTGCCTTGGTGTCTGCCTTTGCCATGAGTGCCCCTCTGCCTTCCACAGCTACCAGACCCAAGACCCTGTCGAAAGACACAAGTTACAGAGGTATTTGCTTCCATTAGAACATCATTAATGGATCCCGTACTGGAAATGCAAGGTACGGAATGAGCCTAAATTCTCCAGCTGTCTTTTTCAGTATCAAGCACAGGGGGACATTCCAACTTCTTCAGCAGTAGTGATTTATAGGAGCCTTTTACCCTTCCCAAACATATGTTATTCACTTTGTCTCAGTATCTCAGGTCACTGTCTAGCCGATTTAAAACTTTCTGCCTCAAAGCCCATCCTCTAGCCTTTAAATGGAATTGCAAACCCCTCTGTAAAACCCTTTTTCATCTCTACTGCTGCTTTCTTATCTGGGTATGCTCAGAGCCACAACACTGTTTATTATAACATAATGGTTGTGGGTAGGGTTCTCTGTCTTGAGCAAGTTTGCTCTGCCTGGTTTGCCATTGGATGCCTCCCCCCAGCATGCCAAACATTCATGACTGAAGTTGCATAATGACAAGGTGCAAATACCTTTTGTTGTATCTATTGCAGTGAAAAGGTTCCTCCTTTATTGTACTCCTAAACTTGACCCCAGGTCCCCCAACCATGTCCCTGAAAACACCTGCCACAGCAGAAAGCCACACTCAACATGCTGAACCCCTGCCTTATAACCTATCTTCCATAAGAGAGACATGGCCACATTCCCCACTGACAGCTCTGCTGCAAGTGTTTACACCTTCTAAATCATCATACTCCAGCCACACACTCCCCAGATGACTGGCTCTCATTTTTGTAATTCAGTAAAAGTATGACCAAATACCAGTTTCCATGAACTGGTTTCATTCCATCATCACACTGCATTGATTGCAAAACCTACTAACCATTTTTTTTTTATATTCTTCTTGTAAGGAGCTTACATTTAACCTCTAGATCCTTGTCTTTCTCCTCTTTTTCTTTGATTCTGTTCAGTAGTGAGACATTATCCCATGTATTCACCTTTTAGTATCTCTTGCCTCATCTTCTCCAAAAGGTATATCCCCATGGGTTCTGATATAAATGTGCAAGTCAAGTGAGATATCCATGATGGCCGTCTTTCACCTCCCCTTCACCCACTGAATTATTCCCACTCTCTTGTGACTCACCCTTCAAATCTACTCTCGTAGGCTACTTAGTATAACCACTTCTCTGCTATTAACATGTCCATGATTGGTGGTACAACTTTTCCTCAGTTCCCCTTGATTTTCTCTTCCTGCTTCTAGCAGTATCATCCCTGAGGTCTCTTCCACCCTGGTTCCTGGTGTGCTCTGTTATTTCTCTGACCTTTCTTCCTTCTTCCTCCTCTTCATCCCTCTCCATGCTGATCAAGCCTGCCACTTAATTTGTCTCTTACGCTTTCCTTTGTCCCTCCTACTTTTCTATACATGGTCTCCTTTGTGTACATTAGCCCACTCCCTAATTTCAGTGGTCATTACAGCTGAGTGTGCCTCCAGGCGTTTCTGCAGTTATCTCCTACTTACAGTACACCTGTAGGAGTCAAGTATTGCTTGTTTTTCATTTCTATTAATAATTCCAAAACCATGCTAGATACAAGGTATCAGAAGGCTTCATCTTAAAGCATACATGATGGCAAACACAATTGTTTTGACATTTGACCTCTGTTTAATGCAGCTGAAGACATATTGAATATTATTTGTATATTTTTTACTTGTATTGTAATTTTCATATTTCTGTAAATATCAACATTCAGGTAATACAGACAAAACTTCATAGCCTCATGTGAAAGCACTTGGTTGTATGAAGAAAATCCTGCTGGCGGTATGCGTCTTGCTTGAGTGATTACTGAGTTATCACAAGCAGTTTATACAGCACTGAAAAATTAATATTCACTGCCTTTATTTCGGCTTATAAAATCCAGTTTAAAATATCAAACTGAATGAATGCCACTAATGTAAAAAATAATTTATTCTGAATAGTTTGCCTTTTGCAGTTTTCTAGTCACACTTATGGTTCCACAGATATGAATATTTGTTTGAACTATAAGGTGATAACTTCATTTTTTTTTTAAAAGCTCAAGCCACACCCACTGGGAGTTAAAAGTACACATTCAAAAGAGCTGTACTGAAGGGAATGCGTTAACATCATTCACTGACCACTCATCTCTAATGACCTCCACATCCCAAAATTTTGCATGTGCAGTTTTCCCCATTGAGACTATACTTCATTTGTACATGTTGCCATTGGCTGTATTGTCACTACTATGAATGGCTTCACTGCTTTTTCTGGCCTGCTTTTGATTCTGTCCGTGGACATATCCTGTCTAATAATCACTGTCTTCATTTCATGCTAAGTAATTCCTGTATATGTTTCTCAAATTCATCAGCCATGCTGTTGCTGTATGATCCCATATGAAACATGAATAATAGTAGACAGCATTATGTTGCCAATCTCCCTCCTACTCTCTCCCTCCCTCAGTATGACTCACCTACAATAACCAGATTTCATCCCTCTTTTATTGCTTAACTCCGACCATTACCCTTCTCCCTGTCTGCTTGTTTGGAGTGAAGCCTTCATTGCCGTGTGGTTAATGGCAGCACTTATCAATTACTTATATTACTTATCAATTACTTATATGGCTTCCCTCCAATGACTTATTTGACGCATCCATAACATAATCTCAGTCATGTGGATGCCCCTTCAGTCAAGATACTCTCTCTACTTTTGGCACCATTCAATAGGTTGTAACCTAAGGTCCAGTGAATCAGTGCAGTGCCCACTGATCCTCCTGTGCCCTTTTGGGCTTGAGCCAACTTTTCACCATTGAGCCATTATTAAAGGATCTTTGCTAAATCAAGATCTCCTCTGGATTGTTATTCACAGCCCCACTCAAACTCCCAGCTTTGCTGAGCCTGAGACACTATTCTACATTAGCAATTAAGCATGAAAAGCCTGACCAGTAGCATGAACTGCATATAGATTTATTTGCAGCCCTTATTGTCTTGTAACCTTGATAAACTTAAATTTGTATCAGTATTATGGTGCTCAGCAAAAGGTTTTATGTCAGCATTATTGTACACAGCAACTCCTGACCTTCCAAGCCACAGTGAGCCCTAAACATACCACCTCCTGTACACTCCTAGCAATGAACATCAGCCTGCCCATGATCCAAACATGTTTAGATGATATTCATACACTTATAACCTTGCTGCAAACCTCTTTGCTTTAGTTGCTTCCAGTATTGTAGTTAGCAAACAGTCATCCAGTCAACAGCCCGTCTGGGCTTTGAGACCTTTTAACCTCCTTTAACCATTGACCGAGGAAATGATGGCCTGGCCACAGCTTGAACAAAGACTGTTGTAACTAGGGCTCTGTATATACAATTACATTTTTTTAAATAAAATCACACAGCTAGCAACCCCCCCTACCCCCATGGGAAATAATAAGTGAAAGGCCTGCCATGGCCAAAATTAACCCAGAGATGTTTAACAGTCTATCCAGTCATAGCTTTTTTGAAAACCTGTTCAAATCAGAATGGTTGTACACAGCCACTCCAAAAATACACCAGCCTTATTAGGCCCAAGCCGTTAAAGCAAGCATGCAAAGACTGTCCCATTCCCCATATGCCACCAATTTAATTAACTGTCTGCCCACTTATACTTTATTAAAACATAATTACATCCACATTACTGTACACATCAGCCCACACAAACCTCTGCCCTAAGCCCAGCCATAGAATAATGCAAGCAAGCAAAGGTGTGACAAGATCCAAAATACAACAGATTTAGATAACATTTTAAACTGATAACCAAGTTGAACCATGACAACATTAGCATCATAATAAACAGCAACCCCCCAAAATTAAGAAGCCCTTTAGTAAGGGAAGTGAAATGCCAAAAATGCCACAGATTTGGTTAATACGTTTATAATTTTGTAAAAACATGCTTACCTCAGTGCTATTTTACACATCAACCGTCAAAATTCCCAGCCCTACTTGTTCCCATAAAATGTAATTCAACCTTAAAACAGATGAATGAAATTCAAAGACTAAAAACCTAGGCCTACCATGTGGCCCCATTTCCTTATTGCCCCTATCTTTTTTTTTTTTTTTTTTCCAAACGTCTTTATTAAATTTACACATATGACAAAGGCAATCTTACATTTATATAAATGAAAAACATACAAAATGTTGTCACTTTAGTTGCAAACAGCTTACATCACAGATACCACTGAAACAACTGTAGTTGTAAACATTGTACATTACTTATAAATCATCCAGTCATTGGCAGTTAAGCATTATATAGCTCATTCAAATCCTGCCTTTTAACTCACTCCTTCCAGTACGGCTCTCTTCAGTGTGAATTTTATATATTATTTATTTATTTATTTGACATTTGTTAACCAGGTTAGTCTGACTGGGCAAGGTGGCCTTTTTCAGCAGAGACCCGAGGAGAAAAGCTCCAGATACAACGTTTGCACAACAAAAATAACAGTTTTACAATACAGTGAAGAATTCAACAAATGGAGCAAATTTGTACAATAAAGTGAAAAATTCAACAAAATAGAGGAAAGCATGTTTAGTCATTATTCGTAGTCAATATACATAGCTATACACAAATCAAGAAGAAGTAAGAGAGATACAAGTAGAATCAATATGAATAGCAATGTAAATATTATTTACACAAGGGATCAGGACAAAGCAAGGGACAGAGAAGTCAGCAGGACAGTCCTACAAATATGAAGTAATTATGGGACTAAGATATTCTAGAGGAGTGGCTGAGATAGGAGACAAGAAGGAGGGCAGTTAGTGGGGAAGGAAATGTGGTCCAGATGTTCAGGTGGGGTAATGCAGGGGCAGATCCAGGAGGACTAAAAGAATTCCTTTAGTGCTATTTTAACACTGTGGATGTTAGCAAGTGTGCATAGTTGGAGAGGAAGTTTGTTCCAGGCAGAGGTGACAGAATGGCTGTAAAGTATCTTACCAATGGATTTGTTGGGTTTTGAGATATGCAGGAAGAGTTGGTCAGCGCTACTTAGGTCATGCTTAGGGATATAAAGGGAGATAAAATTGGTCTGAGATGGACAAGCTAGGGGTTGGTGAAGGATAGAGTGGATTAGGTGGAGCTGTGGCAAGAGGAGTTGGTGTTGGAGTTCAAGCCAGTGAAGTTTTTGTAAGGCAAGGCAGTGGCATGTTCGATAGGGGGGAGTACTGGTGAATCGAGCTATTTTATTGTAGATGAGGTAAAGTTTGGAAATCAGGTTCTTTTGTATTTGGGTAAATACTGGGGCAGCATAGAGTAGGGTGGGAAGCAGGTAGGCTTGAGCTAGAGACTATTTAGAGTCAAGAGTTAAGAATTGTTTGTTCTTGTACAGTAGTCCATGTTTTGGTGTGTCTTTTTGATACAGTTATTGATGTGGATGTCAGATTTAAGTTCATGATCTGTGTAAACCCTGAGGAGTTTAGTATATGATTCCACTTTGATGGAAGTGTTGTTTAGAGAGGAGATGGAGAAGGTACATTTATGATGTTGGAGAGTTTTAGGCAGGAAGATTAAGAGTTTAATTTTGTTAGAGTTAAGTAGAAGTTGGTTAGCAGTGAGACATTTTTTGACAGAGTGCAGAGATTCTTGAGTGAGGGTGAGTAGGTGAGGAAGAGTGTCAGAAGTGGAGATGATAATCATCAGCATATTGAACCAGGGTGGAGTGTGGGCAAGAGTGGTAGAGATGGTTAGTGAAGATATTGAATAAGAGGGGCCCCAAGATGGAGCCTTGGGGAACCCCGGTTTGAATAGAGAGAAAAGGAGAGGAGGCAGAGAGCCATTTAACAGATTGAAGTCGGTCAGATAGGTAACTGGAGAACCAGCCTAGTATGGAGTTACAGAGGTTAAGGGATGCTAATTTGGAGAGAAGGAGTTTGAGATACAATATCAAAGGCTTGAGAGGTCGAGGAACAGGCAGGAGACTCATTTATTATTATCAAGAGATGAAGAAATAGAATGAGTAAAAGATAATAGAGCTGTAGAGGTGCTCTGATGAGGTTGGAAACCATGTTGTGTGGGGTGAGGAGGTTCTCTTGGATGAGGTAAGACATGAGCTGTTTGTGTATGCACTCTTCAAGAATTTTAGATGGGGGGATAGAATTGCAATTGGCCTGAAATTAGATGGGTCAGTGGAGTTACCTCCTTTGTGTAGGGGTAGAATATAGAATTTTTTTCCAGATAGCAGGAACGGTGCTTTCTCTAATAGAATGGTTAATGAGGATGGAGACAGGGTAGGCAATGGAGGAGGCTGCTAACTCGAGAAAGGCGAACAGTAAGTTGTCAGGAGAGAGGGAGCAGGGTTTAAGTTTATTAAGAAACAGGTGGATAGTAGCAGTGGGGATGGGCTTAATGGAGAAATGAGTAGTATGGGGAAGAGGAGGCAGGGTGTCAGGAATACAGTTAGAATTAGGTTTAAGTAAGCTCTGTATAGAGTTAATAAAGAAGGAGTTCAGCAAAGTGGCAGTTTCGATAGAGGATGTTAAGAAAAGGATTGGGAGTGGGCTGGGTTTCCTGGGTAAAGTATCTTGTTGATAGAGAACCAGAATTATTGGAGGTTGGTATGAGAGTTATTTTGATGGTTGAGGGTAAAGTTTTTTCATCTAGGCAGATTTGTTTTTAGTTAGATTTCGACGTTCTTGATAGAGCTGGAGATTTGCAGTAGTTTTATGCTTGTGCCAGGATTTCCAAGCGCGGTCCCTTTTCTGTATGAGAGAGAGAGACTGTCTTTGGTAATCCAGGGGGCATATTTAGTTTTTACCTTAATTTTTCTGATGGGGGCTAAGAAGTTGAGAATGTTAAGAAATGTACTGTTAAATTTTATGACGGCTTCGTCAAGGGGGAGGTAACAGAGGAAAGATCAATCTATAGAACAGAGAGTTTGGTTGAATAGATTAGGATCAGAGTTGAATAGGTTACGGCAGTCTCTATATGTGAGAGATTTAGTAGCTTGGGAGGAATGGCGTTAAATCGAAGTTAGGAGGTAATCGCTAAGGGAGTCTGATAGAGTAGTAGGGTTATGATAGTGATTAGGGTGGGAGGTGAGAATCCAGTCCAGAGTAGAGCTGGAGTTAGTTGGTTAATGCGAGTAGGAGAGGTTATAAGTTGTGAAAATGTATATAGATTGATACTAGTTGTGGGAGAGTCAGAGGACAGTGTATTCCAGTCTGTTAACATCACCTAGAATAATAGTTTCATAGGAGATAGTTTAAGAGATCCAGGCAAGTAATATTTTAAGGGTAGGGATATTGTTACCAGGTGGTATGGATATGGAGGCAGTAGCTATTTTCTTTTGTTTGTTTAAGTTATAGTTAACAATGAGTATTTCAGCTGGGAGAAAGCTAGGAGGGGTGAAGGGAAGTGGGTGGAGAGAGAGCTGTTCAGAGTATAGAAGAGCCACACCTTCACCTTTTTTTGTGAGTCTATCTTGACAGAAAATATTGTTACCCCCTGGTTACAATATTTTCTTGACAGAAAATATTGTAACCAGTGGTAAATGTCTGCATTTTCTTGCTGCCTTTAGCTAATTCCACCTAAAGTGCCAATATTTTAGAGTTTCTGTGATTTAAAAAGTTTGTTTCAGCTACATATTGTACTTATTTTACTGCCTGCACTTTAACAAACTTGTTTTTGTGTTTAAATGACCTGTTTTACTGTTGTAGGCTACACACTCCTGTGATAGCCATTTCTGTGCATTTAAAGTGTTTTTATATTGTATCTACTTTATTTTCTGAAAATAAATAAATAAATAAATAAATAAATAAATAAAATACTTGTTTTCCCACCTTTCTAAGCTAGTACAGTCCAATTTTCAGGTTTGTGCTGAATTCAGGGCTGTGTTACAAGTTTTTGTGTTTGCCCATACCTTAATTGGATAGAAGGAAGTTTCTCTGTTCACCTGTGAGAGAGGGGAGCTTTGAGCAGTCTATGTTCCTGGAGGAGTGGTTTCAGCCCAGAAATTAGTAGTTTATTGGCCGTTTTGGGCTAATTTCTTTCTCTTTAATTTCCCTGCTATAAAACCTGTATTTGCAAGCCGGGCAGCGCCGGTTAGCTAGGGTAACTATTCCCGGCTCCACAAAGTATGCTCTTCAATTTTTCCCTTGGAACTAGACAAACTTTCATCTTAAGCACTCAAACCATTCACTTCTCGGCATGGCACTTGCTCAAAACTCATAGCAAGCACTAATAAATCTTAGCACTAGACTCCCCCCTATACTGTAGAGAAGGACACGGCTCTCTATTCGACCTTACCAGCCAATCAGTAAAACAGTTCACTGTACCTCTCCAGGCATGTCCAAAGGGCAGTTTCAGGTGTACTCTCTGGTCCAACTGTTGAATCTGGGCATTTTGAGGCAATGTTACAACTGCCTCATGTACACAGACAATCCTCTCCTTCCACCAAACACTAATACATGTAAGAGATGCAATTATACAGCCAAGCTGGAGGCTAAGCTCACTCAACCCAAGACTGGACCAGGCAGTCAAGAGGAGAAGGGAATTACTTGCATCACACCACCAGTCTCACATAGACCTATGAAACCAGCACCGGCAAAAAAAACACACATAAATACACGAAAACATACTTGGAAGCTCTAAATAAAAATCTGCAGAAGCAACAGAGACCTCCAAAGCAGACATCCAAGCAACCTCCACCCCCAACACAAACCATGAAACACATACTTCACAAAACCAGTGTGCCACGCAATCACAGCCTTTAAGGCAAAATAACATACCCAACACACTAGTAATAGGTGACTATAGTCTGGCACACTGACGTCCCACTCACTAGGCTGAACAAGGAGAAGGTTACTGTTAGCTGCCTGTCAGGTGCCAGGATCCGCCACATAACACAAGCACTCAGGTCACTCCAGAACAAGTACAAATATGACTCTGTGATTGTCCATATTGGTATGAATGACCTGAGCCGTACCTCCCTGGACTACATGAAAAGAGACATGGAGGAGCTCTCTGATCACGTAGCCCAGGCCAGTATGACCCTGACCCTGAGTAGCATCCTGCCCTCACCAAGAATGATACCACAGTATAAAGAAAAGATTATCAATTTCAACAATTGACTAAGCTTCTGGTGGCATCTATATTACTTTGTCGTACAATGAAAATAGCGAACGCTATTTCATCGTACAGATAATGTCTAAACCACAAAATATTGAACATACAGAATAGCAAATTTTTTCCCAGGGAAAAAATTTGCTGCTTCGCAAAAAAAAAAAAAACAAACAACGTAAACACCCCCCCCCTGCCCACACACACACACACACACACATAACACACTCACACTTAAATATACCAACTCCGAGATCGCACCATAGTGGAGGAAATGGCAAACTCCCAAAGACGGCCCACCAAATTTTTTCCCTGGAAAAAAAATTGATGTTCCGTGTCTTCGCTATTTTGCCATTTCGACAGTATCGGATCGACTAAATAGCTTTTGCTATTTAGTCCCTTCAATATGCTAATAAAGATCCCTTCTGGTGTCATTCAAAGGGGATCCAGTGTCTGTCATCATTCAAAGGGGATCCAGTGTCTGTCATCCTGGGATGACATGCTCGACAAGCCACGCTACTTCGCTAGAGACGTCTTGCACCTGTCAACCTTAGGCTTTCGAATACTGGCCAAGGCTCTTGCCACCCCCATAGTGCCTTTTTTAGGCAAGGCTCAAAAAACAAACACACCGCCAGAAATAGCACACGTAACAAAAAGCTGAGGGTAATGCTACTCCATGCCAGAAGTCTAAATGTCAAAATGCACACACTCGAGGCACTCCTCAGTATGGAGAAAATCGATATATGTGTAGTAACAGAAACCTGGTTTAAGGCTCCAGAGAGCACCCCAGCACTACCAGGCTACAACTCGCACCATACATTTCGGCCACAAAACCCGGACCGAAATACAAAAGGCGGGGGTGTAGCCATATTCATCAAGGATACCCACACCTCCAGGTTAGTGGCACAGCACGATGCTTCAGAGATCATCCACGTGCAACTAACAACGGGCAAAACTGCAATTGCTTGCTACAGATCACCTACCATGTCCCAGGACCCCCATTCCGCATTTCTGGAAACACTGGGAAACATAAAGGTCCTACCAAACACCCTGATATTGGGTGATTTCAATTACCCAAACATTAACTGGGAGAACTTCTCAAGTACTAACTCCCTTGCCCAACAGTTCCTAAAATTTATAAACTCAAATGCCCTGGATCAACTGGTCAACACTCCCACCAGAGGTGACAACATATTGGACCTTATCATCACCTACATGGGCGACCGGTGTTCCACACCGAAGGTCAATCCCTCGCTGGTTAGATCTGATGATAAACTAATCACTCTGGATATCCATATTCCACCCCCACCCCCGGTCAAAGAAACCACTGTGAAAAACTTTTCAAAAGCAAACTTCACGTTACTTAAGACAGAGGTGGAAAGTTTCAAAGCCCCCATGCTAAAGGATAATGCTGTCCAAGCTGCAAAATCCTTTACTAATGCACTCTACGGGCACCTACAAGAATGCATGGATCGTGCTATCCCAAGCAAAACCAGGACTCACTCCTCCAAGAAAAGGAAACCAGTCTGGTGGACCCCTGCCATAAACAAGCTATACAATAGAAGGAGGAAACTAGTACAGAAAAGAGTAAAATTCCAAGAAGTGAAGACATCCCTGATCAGTATCAGCAAGAAACTACTATTCGTCATAAAATCATCCAAGGCTAGCTTTGAAAGAAAAATTGCCAGGGACTCCAAAGCTAACCACAAGGCATTCTTTAACTATGTCAAGAATCTAAGTGGCAATTCTCAGATCTGCTTGGAGCTAGTGCAGAATGGCACAAAATACACTGAAGCGACTGATATAGCCAATATCCTGGCAGACAGGTTAAATGCAAACTTCACCCCCAAAAGGGCCCATAACTATACCAGAAGAATGTAGTGCTCCTGAAATCACAGACACTCAGGTTAAAACAGCCCTCTTCAAAGCCAAAAACACAGCATCAGTGGGACTGGACAGTGTCCCAGGCTGCGTCCTACATGAGCTCAAAGATGAACTAACCCCTCACCTAAACACACTGTTCAAACTCAGCCTCTCCACAGGCTACGTGCCCAAAGATTGGCACACAGCAACGGTTATTCCGCTCCACAAAGGTGGATTCATAGCAGACCCCGGGAACTATCGCCCTGTAAGCCTGACTAGCTTGGTCTGCAAGGCTGTGGAGCACATCATCATGGATCTCATTAACAGATACATTGGGAACCTCCAAACACTGGACCCTACCCAGTTCAGCTTTGTTAAGGGCAGATCATGCCTCGGAAACCTGGTGGACGTCTTTGAGACAGTTACCAAGGCTATAGATGAGGGAAAGGTGGTCCACACAGCCTATCTAGACCTCGCAAAGGCCTCCGACACCATTCCCCATTCAGGTATTGTAGACAAGCTCACCAGCCTGAACATAAACCCCTATGTCACGAGATGGGTTGCCAACTGGCTCACGGGCAGAACCCACATGGTAAGAGTTGTGTGAGCTAGGTCCGACTCTAAACCAGTTACAAGTGACGTTCCCCAGGGCTCAGTCCTAGGACCCCCTCCTGTTCGGCATATACTTCTCAGAGGTACAGGCAAGTTCAGGAGGACTATGGCTGACCAAGTTCACAGACGTCTGCAAACTAGGAGCTATAATTGACTCTCCGGCTGACACAGGCATCCTTCAAAAGGGTCTCACTGAGACAGATACCTGGTGTCAAAACCATGGCCTCAAGCTAAATGCCAAAAAGTGCATAGTCATCCCCTTTGGAAAAAAACAAAGTACCCACAAGCTACCACATAGGTGATAGCCCCCTAAATACGGAAGACGTAATAAGAGATCGGGGACCCAAGTAGATAGTAACCTCTCCTTTGATAATCACATTGCCAAAGTGGTTAGAAAATCCTTCTATGTGGCCCACCTAATCACAAAAGAGTTTGCATCCAGATCAAAAGAGGTAATTGTGCCCCTCTGTGCATCACTCATCAGACCCATCATAGAGTACAAATCCCCATTTGGGATGCACCTTATAAGACACCTGCAACAGCTGGAAAGACAACAGAAGTACCTCACTAAGAGGATCACTGTCCTTAAACAGATGCCCTATGCAGCTCGACTGAAGAAACTCCAGTTAGTTGTACTCGGTTGCATACCACCTACTCAGAGGTGATCTCTGCCTGACATACAAGGCCATGTCCAACCCAGAATTGATGGACATGCTCCACCTAAAGAAAACCATATCCCTTTGAGCCACACTCTAGGGATCGAAACCTCATCACAGGAGTAAATAGGACGTGCTGGAGGGATAGCTTCCTGTCCCAGAGAATTCCCATGCTTTGAAACAAGATTTCAATCTACATTAGCCATAGCTCCTCACTAACCCTGTTCAAGAGACCCCTTGATGAGTGGATGGGAAACAGAAAGTTTACCCTGGTGATCACTTCAGTGGCTCTGCTGGACAGAGGCACAGGGAACTAATCTAGGGGGCGGCGAAAGCAAACACATTCCGGCTAGGCTTATAAATGCCTTTGGGCAGATAGCCTAGTACCTACCTATAAACCTATAAGATTTCACTGTTTGATATGTGAAGTTTTAGCCAGGTTTCGGAGATGGAGAGAATATCGGGGGTGTGGAGTGATGTCCAGGAATGGGGTTGTGACTTTGTTTTGGATACTTTGGAATTTTGAGAGCAATAAGTTTAAAATTTTTAATAGATGGGGGTTAGTTTTAGGGGATGAATATCACCTGAACAGAGTAGATTACGTAAGAAAGTAGTGGGTCTGGAGCGAAATGAGTAGAGGTAGTCATATTTGAATTTAGATTTTATGGGGAGAGCCAAGTGGTTGTGGCTTGAGCCTTTAAAAAAATGAAGTTAGCACTTTATACTTTTTACCAAGGTCAAATATCAGTACAGTTGTGTTTGCCATCATGTATGCTTCTAGATAAAATATTCTGATACCTTGTATGTAGTATGGTTTTGGAATTAATGCAAATATGAACAAAGCACTGTTTGATGCATAGAGGCACAGTTGATGCAGAAACACCTGGAGGCGCACTGCTGTAATGAGTTAAATCTCGTTCCTGCTCTGCATATGTTGTTCCCACAATTCCCTTTTTTCCTATGTAGTTTGCACCTTCCCTTTTTTAAAGATTCCCGTTCCAGTTGTTTTATCCCTGTCATAATATTCACTGCTTCTAATACAGTTGCTCTAGACTTTCATTTACATTTTCCAGTAATTGCTTTTTTGGCAGCCAGCATAATTAGACTCTGCAGGGCTTTACTGTGTCTAAGCAATTACGATTCTGTAGCATAATTTCACAAAAATCATCTCCCCAGTCAGGCCAATCTGCTCACCCAGCATCACCGACAGAGTGGTCCGCAGGGAATCCTAAAAGTCTTTCAACTCATCACACTCCCAAAAAACATGTTCCCAGCCACCTCTTTCTTGCCCATCACACCTCCAACATTTACTGTCCACCTGTGGAAAAATACTTTGGAGTCTACTTGGGGTATAAAAATACCTACGTAAGCACTTCCAGGCAAAGATCCTACATCTTCTAGACTTTGTTGCATGTTTGGGAGCTATACATATATCCCCCCATTGTCTCTGTGAATTGCTTATCCAATCTCTTCCTAATCCTTTCTAAGTTCCTCTGATTGATTCTTATAATTATCATGCAATATTTCATATGCTTTACTAATTATGCCTTTTTAATGGCAGCTTCTGTTCTAAATTCTATTAAAAACTTTACCAGTGCTGGTCTTTCATTTAGGAGCCCCCTATTTCTTTCTCTTTGCCTATAGTCTGATATCAATCCTTGATAGGGAAGCCAATCTCTAACCTGCAGTCCAAATACATTCTTGGCCTCTTCCCATTCTGTTACCTTTCCCTTTCTAGTTATTTGCTCCCACTACCTTGGTTCCTTTGCCAGTTTTCTCCCATAAATTCCAGTCAACCGTATCGGCAAAATCTCTTTTCTGCATTCTCGTGCTGTTCTTAGAATATTCCCTGCTATTTTATGAATATAATACTCTGCATCATTGTGGTTGTTTTCTTTGAGTCTGCATCTAAAATCCCAATCCCTCCTTATTTCTTGAGCTTCCTCCCTGTATCACCATCATTCCTTTCCACTTTGAATTATAGTTTTCTGCTTCTGTTATGTATAAGAACCTTAACTGTGTTGCTCTAAAATACCTCTTCAAATTAGGTAATCCTAGTCCACCTTGTACTGTTGGTAGAATCAGCTTATCCTATTTGACCCTTGCTATCTTCCCTTCCCAGATAAAATCCTTCAACTCTTTTTTAATTGCTATTCACAACTTCTCCTCCGGTTGCAAGACTAAAGGGGCTAAAAACATTTTAATGGCTTGTATCTTAGTATCCATATCCATATACCAAAACTTCCAGTTTCTCAATTTTTGTATTATCTTCTGTTTAGTCTCTTCCCACGGATTCATTTTATAATTTCGAAATACTGAAATATCGAATTTCAGTATTTTGAGACTATAAAGCCGAAAACCAAAACCGCGAAATTCACAACTGCGAACATCAGCAAAACATTACACCACACATAGAAACACAAATACACCTACCTCCCGAAACAACAACAACGCAAAACAACACACAAGAACACAACAAAATAAACACATGCACACCTACCCTTCCTATATATTTATATATGTGCCCCCCCTACTTATATATACTAACTCCGAGGCCTCACTAAACACCGAAAGGCAGAAAACCCACCACCACACATTCTGCACCCCCCTTGCACAAACAAATCACATACATACAAACACTGTCGCTCTCAGCACTGACACACTCGCACTCTTACCTACCTACCCTAACCCACACCTAACACTCCACAGCACACTCGCATGCACACAAAGCCTCCCCAAAACTCTTAAAAAACATAGCACTTTCCTAACGCGCCATCAATACAGCAGGCTTGACATTTCTGGGTTCGATATTCTGCAGTTTCGTGCAACTGCAGATTCGACAATTTGGTCTCGAAACACTGAAATTCAACATTTCAGTATTTGGAGATTCTAAAGGGAACCCCTCCCTACATATCCTTAACTGCCACCACAGAGTCATTTCTAATCCATACTCCTAAATGCTTCATTTTATCATGTCCCCATAAATATGCATATTGTTGGACCAATTTCTGTGTGAGTACATAATTTACCGCTATTGCCATTGTTTTGGTGGTGCTGCAGTAGCGTTGTCGCCTCGCAGTAAGACGCTGTCCTGTTCGATTCTCAGCTAGAGCGTCTTCTGCGTGGAGACATGCGTGAATGGGCGTGCCTTCGTTGAAGGTTGTGCGTTAGGCCTGGCAAGCCAGTATGTAAAAATCAACTGCCAATCATTAGCGGACCGGAGTTCCGCTGTGGCGACCCCTAACCGGGAAAAGCCGAAAGACACAAACAAATTGCCATTGTTTTAGCTTCATTAATTTTGTACCCCAAGAAGATTTGAAACCATCTTAAAATGTTCCACAACACTCTAATGTCCCTTTCTGGTTTTGTCATGTACAAAATAATATCATCTGCAAATAGAACCAGCTTTTCCTGACTACCATGCTAATTATATCCATGAATTTCTGAGTCCCTTATTTTCTTTGCCAGTGTTTCTAAATATAATGCAAACAACAAAGGGGAAAGTGAACAACCCTGCCTGGTTCCTCTGCTCAAGCAGAACTTATCGGGAAGACCCCACCCACTTTAATTCATGTCTCTGAGTCCCTCATATAGTCTTCTAATCAAAGTTATAATTGTATCAGGGAAAGGAAATGCTTCCATTGCCCTGCTCATGAAGTCCCTGTCTACTCTGTCAAATGGTTTCTCTGTATCAAGACCCACCAATAAAAGAGGTACTTTCTTACATTCTGCTTCCCTCTGGATCATCATTGTTCTGTTAACATTGTCAAATATTTGCCTCTCCTCCACAAAACCACACTGATCCATATCTATCAATTTTGGTATCACTTTTGCCATTCTTTTAGCCATTATAGAGATGAACACTTTATAATCATGGTTTAGTATTGAAATGGGCCAGTATGAAGCTGGATCTGATGGATCTTTACCCTCTTTAGGTATTACCGTTATCACCGTCTTCTTCCAGGATGCTGGTGGTACTCCTTGTCTTAAAATACTGTTAAACATAACCTTCCAGATTATCAGTTTTTTCCCTCCTAACTTCCAAACTTCCACAGGAATACCATCTATTCCTGGGGACTTTCCTGTAGATTGGTTGTACATAGCCATTTGTATCTCATCAGTTCCTATCCTAACTGTTAGTAACTGAGCCTCATCTACATCTAACTTTGGCATATTTCATTTTTCCATAAACATTTCCATTTGTACCTTTTCTTGATGCCCGTATTTCTCTGCTTTATACAAAATTTCATAAAATTTCCGAAATATTTCCAATACTTCTACATGGTTTCTTCTTATCTTCCTTGTTATAGGCTCCCCATTACCCTTATGTTGTCACATTGTTCAAAACCAATCATAAAACCACATCCTTCAGTGGTTGAGAACCGTGCATTCTGTGCTGTGACACCAAAGTCAACTACATTGCCACCTTGAGTTGAGAAATCAGCCATATGCTTCATCTAAATTGTAAATGCTGCTGCCTTCCATACTAATATACTGTAAAAAGTAGCTGTTTGAAGCACTTTAGCAGTAACCCATACATTAACTAATAAATAATGCCAACCACATAATTCACTATGTTCACTATCAAACCAGTCAAATTCTTATTGCCATACACAAACCTATCTGTCTACCAGGCTCCAAAATGAAAAAAAAAAAACTACTAAGAAACTAAATAAACATATAAACCACCAACCCAAAACTCCTCAAAAACTCCACAAGTTACCTAGCCGGGACTGAAAAGTCTCCAACACAAAGAATCCTGCTTGCTCCATGTGTAAGTTGTGGCCTACAACTTCTGTCCTCTGCTTTTTCTACTTCACTTGTTCGGCTTCCTATAAATGCTCATGATGTCCTGGTCTTTATTCTGCCCTATTTTGCTCTGCTGTTGAAAAGAGATCTTGCCTGGCTACCTGTGGCTTTTTTAATCTCTCCCCCCACCCATCTACTTTTAACTAAACCCCCTTCTCTTCCGAACCAGCTTCCTGACTTCCCTTCAAACATGCTATTTTCCCCTTGGCAGTGTCACTGTGCCTGCAGTCCCTTGACTTGCTTGTCAAAGCAGTTGGGAAATACTTTATATATTCCCAATGTAAGGGAAGCAGATGTTTTATTGGCTGTAATGTTGTAGACAGCAGGCAGAATCAATTGAAATAAATGTTTCTTGTTCTGATACTGTTATTTATTGGTCAGCACTGTGAGCTCTTAGTGCCTAGCACCAGATACGATCTTAACAGGGAGTATGTGGTGCTTCTAAGTGTCGTTAAGATCAGATCTTGTACTAGAGTAGCGCTGAAGCAGGGTGTCATTTAACTGATATTTGTTTGTAGTCACAGCACTCGATGCATTACAGAGAATTACATTTTTCTGTGATATTGGAGAAATACATTTTTGTTTGGCACTGTTTTTTTAATTCATAAGTCTGTGTTGAGCTTTGGCAAGAAGCATACAGTAACACTGGACGATTTTTTTAATATAAAATCTGTAACCAGTTATTTTCTGAAAATACAAAATTTAACTCATTAGGGAAGTTTATTCTTCAGCTTGGGAATTCTTTGGGTAATGAGCTTATCCCTTCAAGAAGTCCTCTTTACGTTATGATGCAAGTTGAAAGATGTGGAGTGAGTGTTAGTAACATTAACATTGTTTCTGAGTTGGAGAGCTAGTGAATTAGGATTTTTTTAAACTGTAAAGCAAGAGAGATCTCCACATAGTCATCTGTAGGAGACAGAAAAGTGAAACTTTTCATTCTGTTTGGAAACCTAAGGCAGCCTAACCCTTTGATTCTGTTGGTTAGGGAACGTTGAGGTCTTTTAAACTGGGACATGTGTTTGGTAAAGTTCTTATCATTTGGAGCATTATATTCAATGATTGGCCTAATAAGGGAGGGATATGGTGAAGGGGTGATTATGACCTCTTTGAATGTTGTGGATATTCCTTTAATAATTAACTGGGCAATGAAGAAAGGTTTCCTTATCGGGTACCTTTCTGTTAATGGGGCAACAGTTTTTTTGGGCATGGTTTGTCCCTGATTAAGGCTTTGTAAATATTTAAAAAAAAAAGCCTTCACATGCTCTCCGTGCCAGCTAAATAAAAATAAAATTAGTTACCACAAAAGTGTTTTGCGTGGTTATGAGTCATAAACTGTTTTGGACATTTCTGGCTTCCGGCTGACAGAAAACTAATAATTAATGGCAGAATGTCTCAGCATGCCCATTAAACAAAGTAAATCATGTCACCTCAGTACTGTGCAGAACCTATTCCACATGTATACTTACATATTTGGTCTGAAAACATCACGTAGTGGAACAGCAGTTGGGGAAAACATGATGTCCTTCATGGATGCATCTGCAGTCATAACAAATGGGTTGTCCTGTCGTCAGGCAGCCCTTCGGTCGGCCGGATTCCAAAGTCTGGGTCCGCTGATGTCGCACTTCACCCGACGTCATCTCTGCTGGACTTCGGGTATAAAGGCATCAGCCGACGCCATTTTCCTCAGTCTTTCTTGCCGCGTGGCGCCCGAAGCAGAAGCTGTTCGCAAGTGCCGGTCGGTCAGATCCAGAGATTACTACTACCGAATACTACTTCAAAGACTTCTAAAGCTAAGTACCCGTTGGGGACTCTTTCTTGCCTCAGCCGATGTCAGAAAAAGTCAATAACTGTTTAACTTGTGGGAAACAAATACCTCATAAAGATTTCCACTCTTACTGTCTGCCTTGCTTAGGCCCAGACCACGACGTAGCAGCCTGTTCGGCCTGTGCTTCCTTCAACCGACGAACGCTTAGGCGTCGGTCGGAGTTTGCTGAACAGTTTTTCGGCTCAGATTTTGCGTACATTATGCCGTCGGATCCTCCGACTTCCCAAATTGTTAAAAAACGCAAAGAAAAAGACCGACACTCGCGGTCCACGGTTTCGGCCGAAACCACGGTTAAGAGTGTCTCGGTTTCGCCGAACCGAGAAAACTGGTCAATCTTCAGCCGAATCCATGACTACTACTGAGGCTCCTGCTACCTTACTTGAATCGGCCTCAGAAATTTTGCCTACAACTGTGGTTCCTAGTGATTTATCAGACACCATTCCTTTGGATGTCTCTACCCCAGCACGTGGTGCTGCTAGGCCTCCTGCAGCCATGTCTATTAAGGCCTTTGCCAGGGCTAAAGCAGCCAAATCTGCTAAATCAGTGCCTGTTAAGCCCCTCACACAGGCCCACTTCTAGTTCACAAATGCTTACTCTGGCAGAAGATTTAATATCCTTAATTAGGGGATCCCAATCTCACCCAGACAGGGCCTCTCAGCCCCAGAAAAGAGACCTAGAGCAGAGCCCCGAGCCAGTGTCCTCTGATGATTCTGGATGACTCAGACATTACAGACCAGCCAGAGGCTCCTTTTTCTACTTATGAAGATTCCGATGCTGAAGAATCCATTCCAGCTGCCTCTCCACCAGAGGAATTTTCCTTTGGGGAAACCTTACATGCCATGAGAGAACAATTCCAATGGCAGGGACAAGATTTCTCAGATTCAAGGAAAAGGCTTAGGACTTTTCTGCACTTACCACAACATAGGCCCTTAGCTATACCTCCTGTACTGCCTGTTGTGGATGATGCATTTAATGATGTCTGCACTGCTCCTGTTTCTTTACCTCCAGCCCCTGCCAAACCAGATAGATTTTACAGGGTGCCAGACGCTCATCACCACCTATACAAGGCCCCACTTGCAGACCCCGAAACTATATCCCAGGGGCCTAAGGCAGTAGCCTTGACCACAGCAAAAAACCCTATTCCTTCTGAAAGGGAATCCAGGTCCTTAGAGATGGGGAAAAGTTTACACCTCTGCTACTCTCTCAGCTAGAGCTTTAAACTGTCAGTTTCATATGATCCAATACCAAGTGTTTATGCTGGATCAGTTAACTAAAAAACTGTCCTCTGATGAATATTTAGATAAGAAATATGTATTAGAAATGGTGAATAACATCCAACAGGTTAGTAACCACTCCTTAAAATGTGGCTATGATGCACTGGAGGCTTCATTTAGATCAGCCATGACTGGCACAGTGATAAGAAGGCATGCATGGTTGAAAGAACAGGTCTTACCGGATCATGTTAAAGCAAAGCTATTAGATGCTCCTATGGATAAGGCCAGATTAGATGCTCCTATGGATAAGGCCAGTCTATTTGGTACACCTGCCCAGCAGGTAATGAAGAAAATGGAAGAAAAGGCAAAATCTGTACAAACAATTAAAGATTTCTTACAGGTTCAGCCCCCAAGGTTTAGCAGGAACTGGCCTGCCAAAAATTGAAGATCCCAAAGGGGCAGGAATAGACGCTCTAGAGGCAGAAATCAATCCAGAGGAGGTGCCTACAGAGGACGACAGTGGCAAGGCAATAACCGAAGCACAGACACAACCACTGCCACTGCAACAGGACAATCACAGTGACTTGGCTCTGACTCCGCCTACCAGGGAGCAAATAGCAGCACCATTAGGCAGAAAGTTAGCCTTATTTTCGAAAAATTGGCACTATATCACAAAAGACAAGTGGATTTTGCAAACCATAGACCAAGGCTACCGGTTCCACTTCCACACCTTACCAGTAAAAAGAGGAATGCCAAACCTGCCTCCAAATAAAAAAATAGAAGCTCTGCAGCAGATAGCGGAATTAACAAAGATGAGAGCTGTGGAAAGAGTACCAATATCAGAACAGGGCAAAGGATTCTACTCCAGACTCTTCCTAGTGCCATGAAAAGAGAAAAGTTGGAGACCTATTCTCGACCTGTCCATCTTAAACACATACATCATTGTCCCAAAATTCAAAATGCTGACCCTACAGCAACTTCTTCCCATGCTGGGCAAGGAGTGTTGGCTGGTAACTCTAGATCTCAAGGAGGCATACCTGCACGTCCCCATTCGACCAAATTGCAGAAGATTCCTCAGATTTCTTGCAGGATCAGAGCATTATCAATTCTCAGCATTGCCCTTTGGCTTATCTACTGCCCAGAGTATTCACAAAATGCCTGGCATCAGTAATCGCTCACTGCAGAGTACAGGGAATCCAAATTTATCCATACCTGGATGACTGCCTGTTACAAGCGGACAACAAAAGCAAGCTGACAACAGATTTACAAAGGGTTATTTACTTGCTACAAGCCCTGGGATACACAGTCAATTTACAAAAGTCAAGGCTGATACCATCCCAAACAAGAACATTCTTGGGCGAATTGGACACAGTAAAACAAATGGCATTCCTAACTGCAGAAAAACAAAAAGAGCTCCCTCTTTACTTCTTGGCATTAACAAAGCAGAACAAACTAACAGCAAGAAAAGTTCTGCAGGCCTTGGGCTTCATGGCATCATGCATAATCTTGGACCCACATGCCAGACTACATATGAGAAAGCTACAGTGGTACCTAAAGAATTTATGGTCTCAGCACAGGCACAGCTTAGAAACAGAAATACCACTAATCCCATGCCTAAAACAGGAGTTCCTATGGTGGGCTCAAGCATGCCAGTCAAACCCAGGCTTACCCTTCCACAACTTTCGAGCAAGCCAAACCATCACAACGGACGCCTCAGACCTAGGATGGGGGGCACACATGTTGGACAAATGCATACAAGGATTGTGGACTCAAGACCAGCTTCACCTGCACATAAACCAAAAAGAAATGCTGGCAGTAAAACTGGCAATCCAAAAATTCAGACCATTCCTCAAAGAAGGCCATTTGATGATAAGGACAGACAACACCACAGTCATGTGGTACATCAACAAACAGGGAGGCACTCATTCATACCCCCTATGCAGAATGACTTTGGACCTTTGGAATCTGGCTCTCAGCTACAACATCCAGTTACAGGCAATATTTGTGCCGGGAAAAGAGAACACCCTAGCAGACATGTTAAGCAGAACCACCTCGGATGCTCACGAATGGATGCTACACCCGGACATCTTCAAGGCCATCACAAAGAAATGGGGAATGCCACAAATAGATCTATTCGCTTCCCCACTCAATCACCAGCTCAAAAAATTCTGCACAAGGACATTCCACCCACTTGCATGGAAGGTGGACTCTCTATCCTTCAGCTGGAAAGGCCTGACAGCATATGCATTTCCACCTCTTCCCTTGATGCACAAGGTACTACTGAAAATCAAAGAGGAACGTCCAAGGATAATCCTGATAGCTCCGAACTGGCCAAGACAACACTGGTACCCACTGCTGGAGGAGCATGTCTCGGGAGAAAATGTGGTCAATACCCCTGATGCCTTTGATGTTAACTCAGAACAACTACAACATCATGCATCCAAACCTAAAAACCTTGCAACTGACTGCCTGGAACATCACATAGCAGCAACTAACCCAGACCTTTCCCAAAGGGTTAAAGACATTATCCTTGAAGCCCGCAGACCTTCAACAAGAAGGAACTATGCAGGAAAATGGAAAAGGTTTGTCATTTGGAGTACTGAAAGAGGAAAAGATGTGTCGAACATAGATATTGCTAACATTCTGGAGTACTTGGCAGAGCTTCTACATACAGGCCTGTCCTATTCCTCCATCAAGATACATGCATCGGCTATTTCAGCAGAATACAGCTTTGATCCACCTGTCTTTTCACATCCTCTACTCAGGCAGTTCCTCAGAGGGATCAAGAATGTAAAACCTCCTAGGAAACCACCATTACCAGCATGGGACTTGAACTTTGTGCTAGAAAAGTTGAGACTCCCTCCGTTTGAACCAGCAGCAACAGCAGATCTACAACACCTGTCATGGAAAACTGCTTTCCTACTGGCAATTACCTCAGCAAGGAGGGTTTCGGAACTACAGGCCTTAATGGCAGTGCAACCCTTCCTAATCTTCCATCAAGATAGGGTGTCCATGAGAACTAATCCTACATTTATGCCTAAGGTGGTATCCATAGTGTCTTTAAACCAGGCAATCCACCTACCTACCTTCTTTCCCAATCCACAAAACAGGGGGGAAAGAATGCTGCATACCTTGGATGCACATAGACAGTTACACTACTACCTGGACAGAACCAAAAGTAACAGAAAAACTGACCAGCTTTTTGTAGCCTATGCAACAGGAAGGGAAGGAAAAGCAATTTCCAAACAGACAATCTCCAAATGGATAGGAAATTGCATAAGATTCTGTTACTCCTACCATGGAAAAACAATTCCACACAACATAAGACCTCATTCTACAAGGGCTACAGCCACTACCACAGCTTTCTTACGAGGAGTGGCAACCAAGGACATTATTGAGGCGGCTACTTGGACCTCCGTGCATACATTTGCCAAGCATTATAATTTACCTCTATACTCTAGATCCCGAGCAGGGTTTGCCACTGCTGTACTGCAAGGGATCCTAACTACACCATAATTTCTCTTCCTCCTCCCCTAGTTTGGCTATGGTATTCTACCCATTTGTTATGACTGCAGATGCATCCATGAAGGACATAGTACAGTTTTGTACCTACCATAAATGTAGATGTCCGAACTGGATAGCATCTGCAGTCAGGATTACCTCCTCCTTCCCTCTGTGGTACTCCTAGGGTACTCCTAATAGCTAGCTGGGGGGGATCTCTTATGGTGTATTTGTTTGTATATATGTACATACATGCTTATTTTTTGTGTTTGCCTTCTACTTTTTGGAAACATTGGCATTTATCCAAAATTTAGCCTTCCAAGAGGGCAACTGGCATCTGGGGCAAGAAACACTGAGGAAAATGGCGTCGGCTGATGCCTTTATACCCAAAGACCAGCAGAGATGACGTTGGGTGAAGTGCGACATCAGCGCCGACCCAGACTTTGGAATCCGGCCGACCGAAGGGCTGCCTGACGACAGGACAACCCATTTGTTATGACTGCAGATGCTATCCAGTTCGGACATCTACATTTATGGTAGGTACAAAACTGTACTTTCTACATTTTCTCAAGTAATGTGTAGCTGTGGAGATCAATATTTCAGAAAAGGTTGAACACGACCTACAATGCCTGGTTTGGACAAAATTCGCAGATCAGTTTGCACGTATCTGACAGTTTCGTTCAACTGTTCCAACCAAAATATTAAAGCAGATTGCAGAAGAGGAACACATTCATTGAAAACCAAAAGGATACCCCATACAATGTGCCCACTTATCAGGTGCGAGAAAAGGTAAGAGCACAGCAAAGTAGAAGTTACCAGGCAGACCTCTGCTCTCCCCAAAAGCTGTCATCGCTGAAGTACAGCCACTAGTCCTTCTCGCCACTTGCTCAACTCGAATGCAGACATGGAGGAGCAAGAATGGCTGCCCTGGCCTATAGCCGCGGCAAACAGGAGATTAATCAGTACTTCACTGTGAGAAAGTGTTAGCCCTGGGTAAGCATTACTGACATTTCACACAATGACTAGCACTCTGACAGCAAAGACAACATTAAAACCATGCCCAAAAAAACCTGTTGCCCCATTAATGGAAAAGTACCTCTTATTGTAACTTTTATTTAATCAGGACAGTAAATTATTGATGAAAGTTCTAGATCGGTAACATCTGTATCTTCCTTACATGGGGTATAACAACATTGTCAACAGTTCCAAAACAGATGCAAGAAAACCAGATGTAGTAGTCCATGAAAAGAAGACAAAAGTAGCATTGACCATTGAAATTGCTTCACCTAGTGACTACAGTGTCTTATGTACAGAGAGACACAAAGTCAAAAATACGAGGATTTGCAGGCAGAAACGAGGGCAGTGTGGAATAAGGATACCCAGACAATTCCAATAGTAGTAGGAGCTATGGGTCATATTAAAAAAAAAATTACAATTTTACTTAGATATGTTACCAATACATTTAACTCCATATGATTTGCAGGAGGAGTCAATAATGGGCACATTGTGAGTGCTGGAAAGAGCACGTCTGACTAACATCAAAGATTGAAACAATACTAATTTCATTGACTTGGGAGTGGGGTCCATTCCTGTCATGGTATTATAAACCCAAAAGTCTTGGAGAAATTAAAAAAGCAAGATACCATTTATGTAGTAATCAGTGAGAAGTGTTTGTATTCCACTTACAACTTCAATACATTTTTTTGGCATTGTTCAAGGCCATGGTCAGAATACCCGGTGCTGACCCTATCTAGTCCTAGTCCTTCTTTGGTAATATGACACTTTGTGGGGGGAGTCTGTAATGGTGCACAGTTTGTAGCCCTCTGCAGAGCTTGTCAGTCACAAACCTTGGACATCTGTTTTCAAGAGAAGTAGATGACAAAGAGAAGGGGACCCAGCTCAGAGCCCTGAATGACTCCACTAGAGACTAATGTATTAGATGAGAAGGTACCACTAAGTTTTTCCCTGTGTGTGCAATCAGAGAGCTATTTGACAATTCATAGAGTAATATAAGGGTCATTACTGAAGCTGGCAAGGAAAATATACTGAATACTTAAAACAAGGTTGAGATAAGTGGTGCAGTTAGACTCTCAAGAAATTCAGCCTGAATTAAGGAAGAAATATCTTCCCTTCTCAAAACTCTACTGTCTAGTACTAAGTATCTGTAAGTGTGCTAATATAATATTGGCTAAGATTTTCATGATTTTACAGATAATCTTGTTGAGGGATCAGTAATTTTCAGGATCATTAACAGCACCATAGCTGCTGTTCTCCAGAGCTCTAGCATGTACCCAGTTCAGATAGACTGGGACTAAAAAGTGTAAAGGAGAAGTGAAGTAGTAACATACCTAGTATTAACAACATGGCAGCCTGGTATATTGTCCAGGCCCATGGAGTTGTTATTTATCAGTTCAGTATTGGCTTCTAGGATCTTGCTGGTCCATAGTGATATTGGGTGAATCAGTGTTAAAATATACAAAGGGCAGGATTCTGTTGTTTGACAAAGGGGGGTCGGCTTTGAAATTTTTTTTTTTATAAGGACCTGTTACTCTCTGACTTCATTTACAGCATAGGTCTCTGCTTGACATGGTGAAAGGGGTGTTTTATAAGGACCTGTTACTCTTTGACTTCATTTACAGCATAGTTCTCTGCTTGACATGGTGAAAGGGGTGTTGGTTGCAAGAATAATGAATAATAGAAGACTTTTGGCACCTGCATGGATATCTGCCGGAGCATCATGTGTAAAGTAGATGCACATGCATTGATAAGAAGACAAGTGCTCAATATTCCAGCGTATCCATTTTACTTCTTTTGGATGCATTGTCTATCCTAGGTATCAGCGTCTTCCCTTTTTTCCCCTCTTTTGAACTGGCATATGCATTCTTGAACGTCCTCATTGTTTCTTCAGATGTGATTAATCAGCACCCAGCGAAGTACAGTTTTCAAAGTGTACTGTTGTCTTGCATATTGTTTTTGTGATAGATGGTACCCTCATAAATTTTGTATATTGCTTTAAGGACTTAGAACATTTGTTGTCATGTTCTTTGTCCATCTTTCCCTTTGGGTCATGCATGTGTTACTATCTTTTAAGTCTTGTTTTTTACACAAGAGCTTGTGCTGGTTGTGTACTTGTTATTTGCCACCCTAATGATTTTGTCCACTGTGCCCAAGATATCATCTGGGATGACATCTCCAGCGCTACACATAGGACTGCTGATGGTGCTGTCACTGTATCTATAAATAAGAAGTAAAATCGTTCAACATTAGATGGTGATGTCTTCGTGCATAAACCCCAATACCTCCCCAGTGTGTGCCAGTGTTTTGCTTACTTATTAGGCCATCTGTTATGACTGCCTTTCAGTCCTTTTGCATTTTATGGAGCTAGCTTCTGATGCTGCTTACCAATCACACACTTGCAAAACTTCATCCAGATGAAATAATGGACAACTTAAACAACGACATACCTCACATCCCACTACACAAGTATTAAGGGGCAACTCTTGACTTCACTCTGTCCTTCAGTACTCATACTGAGGTTGTTAAAACACTTATTCAATTAAAGCTTTGCTATTGTAGTTCCCATTTCCTTCCGCCCATAGCTTTCTAAGCCATAACCAGGATTGGCCTCATACCCAAACTGGAGTAAGGCCTACTGTTACTGTCATGCTACTCTGTTAATAACACCCAGAAACTCCCACGTTGCTGAAGATGAAACATCTCTCTGTCTTATTTACAGATAATCAAGTCCATAATTGTGACCTCATAAAGTGATTCAAATTACTATCTGTACACGTAATGCCCATACTTAATTTTGTACCGTAATTCTTTAAAGTTATAAATCTGAATAATGCCTTTCCATAAGGTCCAGTCTTAACACTCTTAAGGACCCAGTGTATACACTCAGAGGCTGTAGTGAAGATAGCCCAACTCTTTTAAGACCAAAACTGAAAATAATTACAGGTGAAAGGGCTTTTGCAAAACTACGAAATGAAACCATCTCCCACCTGAAATGAGAACTTTGAAAACACTAAAAGCATTGAAAGCAAGACTGAGATGCACCTGCCCCTCCAAACTGTTATGTTGATGTTGCAGAAGAGGTTTATTATTCTTTCTACTGTTGCCATGTGAATTGAGAACAGGGTGAAACGTAGTTGCTTTTGTAATATTGGATAACTACTTCCAGACTTGCTCATAATTTCATTAGTTACTGTAATCTCGCATAAACAATATTTTCACATTAGTTGGCACTGCATACTTTGTGTATATAGACTTTATATAGTTTATATAATTATCTCTGTACTCTATATTGTATTGTTCACTGTAGTTCTGTACTATATTCTAGTACCGGCTTCTGTGCTTTTTACTTTTGGATGGACAGTAGCAAATACTGAAAAATGTGTATGTTAAGGGTATCAACTAGGTAATGTATCATATTTCATTACTACTATTCATTTTTAACTGTTGTTCAGCTTGAACCGCGGTCATGACTGGAAATGGTCAGTAGACTAACCCACTTAACCTGGTTAGTAAATATCAACATTAGCATCTTTCCCTCAGAAAACTTAGCTAGGGGGTTTTGTTTTCTCACTTGTATTACTTTGTACATGATGCATATTTGACAAATTCTCCAACAGGGTCATTATCATAGGTAAAAAATAGGCTAGCTGCACTTACTGTCCATTTTAAGGCTAGCCAGTTTCCCTTTTTGTGCTTAAAGTAACCTATCCCATTTGGTGTTAGATTGACCTTACCTATCCCATGGTCGTTAATTATATATTGTCCATACTGAGAGTAACAGGGATCATGCATTGAAAAATTGGAGGAAACCCTTGTAGGACTTCTGTCCATTAGTAGTTCAGGGGCAGTACTGGGATACATTTTCTATTCCTCATCCACAGATCCAAGTTGAATTTGAATATGGACAAGCTTTGTTTTACATGAATGGGGGGGGGTCTCTTCTTGAGCACTAGTATCCTTTGTTTGAGATATACCTGCCCATCCAAATGGTTCTTTGTAGCATTGCCATGTGAATTGGCTTTATTGAGATGTGTCCAATTTGCTGAAATATAACTCTATATATATATATATATATATATATATATATATACACATATATATATATAAATATATAACTATATAGGTATATAATATACATATATATATATATATATTTATATATTTATATATAACATATACATATGTGTATATATATATATATATATATATATATATAGTGTATGTGTGTGTGTGTATACATATATATATATATATATATATATAATATATATATATATATATATATATATATATATCAATAAATAAAATGGGTCCACTTTCAAATTTCCAAATACTGAAATACCGAATTTCAGTATATCGAGATGAAAAAAAATCAAAAATCTACTACAACGAAAAACTAAAAAAAAAATGTCAAAATACTGAAACTTCGCAATACTGACCTGGACTTGCTATTTTAAGTATTAATTCTGTATGTGCATCTATGCCAGATGTAATCCTAATGTTTGTGTTCGATATCACCATTGGCCTGCCTTATTAATAGTGTTTTGATTGGTAACTGAAAAAATTTTCATTACAGAAATCTGGCTTTACCTTCCTGTTTTGCGTTCATGTATTCCTGGGTCATATGCCCACCAGTTGCTGAGAGTTTAATTTTATTTTAGAAGTCATTGAACTGTGTGCCAAGGAAAATGATACAAACTGACAATTATAAATATTTTTTCTTTCGGTGTATTGCTCTCTGTTTGAAAAGTGACAACTGTTACTCAGCCTACCTCTTTTTAATTGTTCATTTTAGAAAAGTGGAAGTCTATGTTATTGCTTAATTTTCCCATTAGTTGTATAGAATTTGGAGGTAAATCTCGTCATTCCTCATTTGTCTGCATGCCTTAAGTATTTGGAACCTCTTATTTAAATGAACTGGTACCTACTCCTCACCCAGTTTATTTTTGTTGTGTTGTTTAAATGTCTGTTTCATTGCTTTAGTAAGTTCTAAGAAGAGGGTATCTATAGGACTCCGCTCTTATTTTTCAGTATTGCCTTTTATCTGTCTTCCCCTGATTCTTCTAGAGTGTCACTATCTTTTTTGCTGTTTCTTCTCGCTAAAGCACTTGCACATTTTATTCTCTTCTTAAGTAAGATGAGCCTGCTGGCCTTTTAATTTTTAAGTGCTTTTTTCAGGTTGAACAGTAGTGAAGTGGTTGGAATTGTCACCCTCATAGCTCTTTGTTCTCTGATTTGATTCCCAGGTGGGGTGCCTCCTTTGTACAGTCTGGGTGCCCTCCTTGTGTCATTTTGGGTTTGTTGGGTGTCCCCCCTCCCACACATCACAGAAACATGCTGTAGGTGAATTGGCAAATATCAAATTGCCCACAAGTGTGTGTGTGTCCTGTGGTAGTCTGGCATCCTGTGAAGGAATAGTTCTGTGGCACTCTCCCCATTGAGTGATCTCATGCCCCATCACGTGGCAGGATAGGCCTCTGCTTCCCCATAAATATGAATAAGATAAAGCAGGTATCATAAAATTAATGACTGATGCTTTCTTCCCTCTTTCTTTTGCTGTCATTATTACTGAGTTGCATTTACAACCCGAATCTGTGGCATAGAGGTAGAGCCCCGAGTTTGTGCTGGTATCAGAAGTGATGTGCGTGCTGTGGCTAACCAGACTGGTGATGGTAGCACTTTTCTTGACATGTAAGGGAGTACACAAGTGTAGATAGTGGGGCACGGGGATTTCATGAAGTGATGAAAGCATGCATGTCAAAGGCAGGAAGGGTTAGGCCCTATCACAGAAATGCCCCTGTTGCTCACACCCTAAATGATGTGAAGCTTCTTGGGGTTTGGAGGTGCACCATGTACTTCCCTGTCCATAGATGATGAAGTTAAGTTGCCATAGCGCTCTGATTCATAGGTGTTTACTAGGCTAATGACCACAAGTGCCTTTTTTAAGCTTAGCCATGCATCCCAAATCTCTGACAGGTTCTGATACCCTTGATAAGTGTAAGCATGAGCCTGGGAGATGGACCATTTACAGGTTACCTGTGTCCATTAGAGACATAGGTGTCAAACCAGGGATGAATTTCTGGTTTCCCATCCAATTGTCCAAGTTGCACTTGAATTGGGTTAGGGAGGAACTCTGCTTCACATGGTTGGGGAGCCTTTTCCATAGACCGGGTAGTCTCTGGGATACATACCTATCTTTCCAGCAGGTCCTGTTTATATCACAAGCAAGGTTTAAGTCTTTAGAATGGGTAATTCCGGTGCTGTTGTGGATATGCAGGAGGCCCATTAGAGTGGAGTCTGCCAATGCCCTGTATGCCAGGCATACATCTCCTTTCAAAAGCCTGTAGGAGACAGAATACAGGGATAGAGCCTTGAGGCGGTCTGCATAGGACATTTTACTTATGCCCTGTATTCTTTTAGTGAGGAACCTCGGTGGACGTTCCAATTGTTGGATGTGTCTAGGTAGGTACATACCAAAGGGGGCATTGTACTCAATGATATATCTGATGAATGCCGAATACAAGTGGAGCAGTGACTTCCTTGGACTTAGATGCCATACCTTTGTTTAAGTTGCACAACATAGAATGATTTCCTCACCACTGTAGACGCGTGATGAACAAAGGCTAGATTGCTATCTGCGTGTGTGTTCCTAAGTCCATAACTACTGGGTCAACTCTAAGGTATGTGCTGTCCATATGATAGTTACCAGGAATGGATGACTTCCCAAAGGATACTATTATGCATTTCTTGGCATTTAGTTTTAGTCCGTGAGTCTGACACCAGTTGTTTATCTGTGCTAGCACCTTCTGGAGAACATTTGTGTCAATGTGAGATTCAGTGGCAGCTTCTAATTTGCAATCCTCTGCAAATTTAGTCAGCCAGAGACAACTGACATTGGCTTTGACTTCTGAGAAGTAAATGCCAAAAAGGAGCGATCCAAGGACTGATTCCTGAGGGACTTAACTTGTGACTCGTCTCTTTATAGAGGTGGACTCCCCAATTCTAATTTCCTGGGACCTGTCTGTGAGCCAGTTGGCTATCCATCGGATGACATACAGGTTTGTCCCTAACCTCTTGAATTTGTCAACAATGCCCAAGTGGGGTATTATGTCAAATGTCTTGGCCAGATTAAGGTAGGCAGGGTGAATGATTTTGTCCTCATCCATTGCTTAGGTGACCTTCTCAAAGAAGTATCACCAGGTTGAGTAGGCATGATCTGCCCTTGACGAAACCAAACTAGGTTGGGTGCAGTGTCTGGAGGTTTACTATATCTGTATTGATCATCTCCATGATAATTCTTTCCATGGCTTTACATATAAAACTAGTGAGACTTATGGGTCTGTAGATGGACCACCTTTGTGCAGATGGATGACTGTTGCCTTTCTGCATTTGTGAGGCATGAAGCCTGTTTGGAGGTTACAGTTAAATAGTAATTCCAGAGGCCCTGATAGGTCAAGTTTCATGCTATTTAAAAGGCTTAATGGGATATTGTCTGGTCCCATTGATGCAGTGTTTATGGTCTTAGAGATAGCATTAAGGACCTGTTCCCTTGTGATAGTAGGGTTGAGGGGGAGAGAGGGATAAAGGTGGAACTGAATTTATCAGTCAGGAGGTTTGCTGTATCTTCTTGCTCAGTATAGGTAGCTCCATTCACAATGAGTTCTGCACACAATTGTTTTTTGCCTTTGAGGTTGTGGACAAAGCTAAAGAATGCTTTGTGGTTGTCCTTGGCCTGGGAGGTCAAACTTATCTCAAATTTGGCTTTGGTAGACTTTGCCGCCTGAGTTGTTTGTTTAGTTTGATGACAGTGCTTTTATCCTGCTGGGTGCTGTACCTCCTAATTTTTGGCATAACTTTCTTACTCTTGTTATACAGCTCATTGATTTTGTGATTCAACCAGGGTGACTTGTTTTTTTGTTATTTCTGTACTTCCTGGTGGGTACAGCAGCCTCTATGCAGCTGTTAACATGCTTGTATAGGGATTCTCTGAACAGTTCTGCGTAGGCAGCAGTGTTCTCGGGGTTTATGGGGGCTTGAAATATTGCCAGGTTCTCACTTAATAGCAGGAGGTTAGCCTTGGAATAGTTCCTGAATATTCTAGGTTGAAAAAAAAATCACTTATTAAACATGTAAAAACACACCCTAGGTATTATTTTAAATATTGTGCTATTGATCATGTTGACCAGGGGGTCCAAGTGATGATTATTTAGAGTACAAAGAACTTAAATGGCAGATTAGTTTAACGAAACCACTGAGTCTGAATGAGATTCTTAACCTAGTTAGCTTTTTGAGGCTGTCCCTAGTATGGTGAGATAAATATTATGTTTAATATCTTGCAAGAGTCAGGGTCATACACTAGTATCAAGAATTGTAGTTAACATATCTTACAGGCAGATAGATTTTTATTTATAAGACCATTTTGTGGGTAATGGAGTTACTTTAGACATATACAAATGTTTAAGAGTAGAGAAGCCATATATACACTCTGTGGTTGGTATTCCAAAGGTTTGCAAAAGTCTAGTTAAACCTCATTATAGACTGATAATTTCCGCTAGTGGTTCCAAGACTCACCCACTAGGTATTTATATAAATAAAATGTTAAAGCCTGTTTATGGTCAGCATCACACTTACTAAAGGATTCCTGGGATTTTGTGGGGGAGGTTGACACCTGATATTTGGGATCAAACAATTTTTTTTGACTATTGATGTTGTTGATATTAGGGATCAGACATTTTTTTAACTATTGATATTGTTGATATTTTTAATTGTCTTCCAATGGAAGAGGAATTCTTTTTTTTTTCTTAACGCGCTGATTGAATGTGAATTTTTAACAGCTGAGAACATGAGACTTCTGTTGGATTTTGCAGAATTGGTAATTAATAATTTATTTACTTTGAGAATGAGGTGTTCAAACAAGTCAAAGGGGTTTGCAATGAGCGCTGCCTTCGCCCCCCCATTTATGATAATGCTTTTATACTGGCTTGGAAGAAAGGTAAAGTAGTTTTTTTTCTTCTGAATATTTCAAGTGTATTAAGTTATATCTTGGTTTTTAGATGATGTATTTATTTTGTGGAATGGTCTCATAGATAAAGTTAAGGATTTCATTTATTTTGTACGTGATTCTAGTACTTTTTTATACTTTACTTTTAATTACAATAGGGGCACTGTTAATTATTTAGATGTTAATGTGGAACAAAGTACATTAGGTTTTAAAATGTATAGAAAACCAACTTTTTGCTTAAATTTTTCTAGTTTGCATCCATTTGTGTTTAAGGAACATTTTGGTTAACAGCCAATGCATTAGGGTGGCTAAAATGACTTCCTTTTTAGTGATTTGGAAGTGGATATGAATATTCTAAAAAAGGTAAAAACAAAATAACTGAGAAGGGCCACTTATGCAGACAGCACAAATATTGCCTCAATACGGAAAATGCAAAGGTCAGTTTTATACACACAGTACCTGTATTCTGTTGTTAATGTCAGAGTGCAGTGTTCCACGCTGTTCAGCTTAAACCACCAACGATAGGCACACCTTGCTTATCAAAGCAAAGTTAAAAAGATAATTCCAAAACACAGTTCCAGCTGTTCAGCTCCAAGCTCAAATGGGCAACCCAAGCTGCTCACAAATAAGTCCTGATAACTTTTAAAAGTAAAACTCTGTCTAACAATGCTTGTATAACATCAACTTCAAAAACAAGCATTAGGCGGATTCTAAAATGCAATACTTTTATTATAAAAAACGGCAAGCGCTTTCGACACAAGTCTTTTTCAAGCCAACAAACAGTTTTACAACAGGAAGACACATGCTTTATATTCACATCAATTGTGATGTAATTTCCTATTAAAAGTCTTAAAGTCATACTCTCTCAGCAGGAGTTCATCTAAATCAACTGTGTATGTGTTTTAAATGCAGTTACCATATTCAACAGTCATACACATGATAATAGATTTCTCTGCAGAGCAATCTATATACGATCTTTATGCATATAAAAAAATTTTATTTAAAACTTTTTTAAAAAACATTTAGAGTATTCAAAATGAAGTTGTAATGACTAGCATGCTACTTGTCAAGGTGCATGCTGTGCTTCATATTCCAACGAATTAAAGTGAAGTGTCTACTGAATTTTTTACAGTACTTTACACTCAAACAATATATCCAAGATATTCTTTTTTCGTGGAAATATAATTTCCTTACGGCAATCCTATATTATTTAGTATGATATGAAGATATGAAATTTAAAATCAATTATATAAGAGTAAAAACACATATAAAACATATAAAAAAATTATAAGAGAATGTATACCCTATCATCATATTATTACTAGTAGTAATAATATATCTACTAATTTACAGAATAATTGGTAGTATGGCATAGGTCCTTTATCTCTGGGTAATCAGGTCATTTAGGTTAGACTGCCTATATTTATATATATATATATATACGCATTTAACATACAGAATATAATTCAAAGTATAATACATAATGTATAAAATGTAACTTGTAACAACATATATTACAAGGCAACCCATTATGAAACAAGAACTGCCTTTGCTCTCTGACTAACAAATAAGAGGGATGTGCAACATATGGTATATGATATGGAGTGTACACTGTATATCAGGGTTTACTATAGAGAGACCAACATTCTCATGACCAATGCTATAATTTTCTCTGCTTTGCGGGTTAGAGGGAGAATCCCACTTATCGTAGGTAGACATACCACTCTAATATAAAGACTTAATCTATGGATTTTATGATAGTCAAATGGGTGTACATCAATATGGGCATGTATGCCACACTAAGACGTTATTGATGAAATCATCTAATAAAATCACAACATACCAACATGATGATAGAGTTTATAATATAATTATGGTAGGGCAGATCCTAGGTTCTATGCTAGTTATATATTAATACCTAAAGTCACATTTGCCAAAAAATAGGTAATGATTCACTATACTGGTATATCTGTCAGCTATAGATAGTCAATAAATTAAAGCTATAAAACTATCTTTTAAATTTTCTAGCTTTTAAAATAGGTTTTATTGAAACTCGATCATTTATACCCGGTTCTCGATCCGCCCTCAACCTAATTATCCACTTGGCTTCCTTCTGTTCTGTCTCATTGAAAATATCTCCAAGTCTAATAGTCACCGGGTTTAATTGGATTACTTGAAATTTAAAATTATGTTCCGTAGAGGTACTCCCAATATGTTTAGACAGAGCATTTCTAGGTGAAGCTATCCTAATATGGTAGAGATGTTCTCTAATTCTATCCCTCAGCCTTCGATCTGTCTTGCCTACATAAAATGCGGCACAGCTGGTACAGGTAGCCAAGTATATCACATGCTCAGTATCATATGTTGCTGCTGCTGAGAACTCAAATTGTTGCCCTGTTACTGGGTGTAAAAATATGTTAGTCTCTTTAACAAAACCACAATAATTGCATCTTCCACATTTTTAGTTGCACCTTGGGTCCTATTTACAATCCTATTGTTTACCCGGTCGGGTCCACAGAGCATCCTATACAGATTTAGTTTATTTTATATGTAAACGAGGAGATATATCTAGTAGAGCTGAGATATTAGGGTCAGTTAATAAGATGTCCCAATGTTTACTATATATACCTCTAATGTCTTTTAAATCTTGTGTATAGAAAAGTGGTATCCTAACTGGACAGTTCATAACACTAACCAAAGATGTGGCCTCTGCTTTCCTTCTCCCATTTGTGAAGTAAGGTTGTGCCCTATCATTCCTCAGATTCTCTATCTCCAAGAGACTTGCATCAATTTCTTCCGATCTATATGACCGATTCAAGAATTTCCATTTAAGTTCATTGATTCCTGTCTGAAATCCTTGCTGATCTGAGCTTAACCTGGATACCCTCATAGCTTGGCCTTTTACAATATTGCCAAATATATGATTTGGGTGCATGCTACTCCGATGTAGGTATGTATTCCTATAACAGGTTTTCCTGTGTATACCTGTATTTAGTAAACCGTTTGATAGACTCTGTACAAATACATCCAAGTATGATATACATTCATATGACTTGGTCATAGTAAACCTTAGATATTCTGTAGTTGTATTCATATCTTGATGTAGTTCCTTAAGTAGTGCTTCTTCAGCTTTCCAAATGAGAAAGAGATCATCTACGAAGCGTGTATAGAAAAGGACATTTTCTTTAAATTTACTTATTTTGAATAAATACTCCGCTTCCCAGTCAGCCATAACTAGGTTGGCGTAGCTATGGGCACATGAAGTGCCCATAGCTACGCCATCCCTTTGTAAATAAAATTGATTACAAAAAGTGAACACATTGTTCATCAAAACTATTTCCATGAGTTGACAAATAACTTCTATTTTGCTATCTGTATATGTACCATCTTTCTTTAGGCATCTCCTAATACTAAGTATACCTTCCTTGTTTGGAATAGTTGTAAAAAGGGACTGAACATCTAATGTAACTAAAATGTCCCTTCCTTTCTTATATGTACTGAATTACCATTTCGTTATACGTGGAAGGACCTTTTGTGGTGTGTTTGGTAGCATTTTGTGGTTATATTCTAAAAAAGGTGGTCATAGAAAGATCCATGGTTCCAGGATACCATTACTGAAGTAAGTGGTTCATGGGGAACAAATTTAAACCACATTTGGGAGGAGGTGTGGAAGTGGTTGCGAAAGAACCCCCAAAGAGATTTTCCCAAAGTGTAGGTTTTAAAAGGGCTTGTGTTGTGGCTTACAATGAGAATTTTAGAGATATTAAGAATATTATAAAAGGGAACTGGAAGTTCTTGAAGCATAGTGATGATGTTTTTAGGGTTGTATGTAATGAACCTCTCTTTATAAATAAAACATTATTTAATTTAAAAAAAAATTATTAGGACCACCATGTTCAAAGAATGGAGAGAAGGTGAAGAAGGACACTATTAAGTGTGGGTCCTGCACGCAGTGTGTCTGTATATATGAAGATAATAGTATCTCTTTAAATAATGGTATGGATTCCAGAGTGTTTGTTTAAAAATGGTAACTATGGGACATCAGGTATTGTATATATGGCTAAATGCTCTGGGTGCGTTGGATTTTATGTAGGTAAAATAGAGAGGGTGTTGATAAAAGGGATAGATGAATATAATTACAATATGAGTAGAACAAACCCTGACAGCGCCCTTGCTAGACATGTAGGGAATTGGTAAAAACAATAGGTTTTTTGTTTGGTATTATTGATGTTTTTGCAAGGTACCCTAGGGGTAGTAACTGGAAAGATGTTCTTCGTCTCACATTGCTGCAGTCATAACCTGTGGGTAGTCCGCTGTCCTCGGTCGGCCCGAATACCAAAGAGTTAGGCTGGCGTCGGTCATGGACGCCCGGAGCTGATGTCAGTACGTAGTAGTACTTAAACGCATGACCGACGCCATATCCTCAGTCTTTCTTGCCGCGTGGTCCGAAGCAGAAGCAGCGTTTGCAAGTGCCGTTCGGCATTCTGAAATTTTCAATTATCGAGTTTCAGACCGAAGACCAAGTTGGGCTAAGTACCCCGTTGGGGAAAGTTTTTGTCTTTTCTTGCCTCAGTTAATCCGGATGTCAGAAAAAGTTAATAATTGTATTTCTTGTGGGAAACAGATACCTCATAGGGACTATCATTCTCTCTGTATTCCTTGCTTGGGGCCTGAACACGGCGTGAGTCGGTGTCGCTGGCGCTAGATTTAATAAGCGCACCATTAAACGAAGATTAGACTGTGCCAGGCTTGTTTTCGGTAAGCGGTGTAACTACAACATGCCGTCGGATCCTCCGCCCGCTACCGCTAAAAAACGTAAAGATAAATCTTTAAGGTCTAAACCGGATGAGTCGTCCGTTGTGGACGCCGGTTCTATGGAACCTCCGGTTGAATCTGTGGATCCGGCCGAGGTCTCGGCTGAATCCCAGGGGGAACCTTTACTTTTGCAGGAGTTGGCCTCTCAGGAGTTAGGCCAGGCCGAGGGTGCTTCTCAGGTATCTGTAGTTCCATCCTTACAAAAGATTATTAGGCCTTCTACCTCAGTGGCTAAAGGCCATGCTAAGGCTAAACCTGGTCTTACTGGTACTGGCCATAGCCCTAGTTCTTCAGGTTCTGTTCCTAAAAAACATATGTTGAAAATGGCAGAGGATTTGATTACTTTGATCAGAGGCGAGTCAGATCATAATGACGGATGCCTCGGACTTGGCTTGGGGAGCACACTTCAATGGGAAATGGATTCAAGACACGTGGCCTCCCAGACTACAACATTTGCATATCAACATGAAGGAGATGTTAGCAGTCCAATTTGCCCTGATGGCCTTCAAGGACCTACTTCAACCAGGACAGGTGTTGATTCGAACAGACAACACAACAGTCATGTGGTACATCAACAAGCAGGGGGGAACCCATTCTTACCCGCTTTGCAGACAAGCAATGATATTGTGGGAGACTGCTCTGAGTTTGCACATCACTCTTCAAGCACGGTTTCTGCCAGGAGCACAGAACTCCCTAGCAGATGTATTGAGCAGACAAATTGTGGACCCCCACGAGTGGAAATTGGATCCTCAGGTATTCCAACAGTTGACAGTGGCTTGGGGAACTCCAGACATAGATCTGTTCGCTTCTCCACTAAATTTCCAACTACCAAAATTTTGCACAAAGATGTTTCACCCAAAAGCTTGGAAAGTGGATGCTCTATCTTTCAGTTGGAACAACCTTCACGTCTATGCTTTCCCTCCTCTGCCTCTCGACAAGCCTTGCATGATTCTAATAGCACCAGATTGGCCACGTCAGCACTGGTATCCTCTGCTGAGGAGTTTAATTCAGGAGCCTACTTGGCCTTTGCCACAGATTCCTCACTTGTTGTCCCAGTCAAGCAATCATTTGCTCAATGTCAGGGTGCAGTCCCTGCATCTAACAGCCTGGCGTATTCTGTTTTAGAGCCTGTGGGGTCTCAGCTTCCTCAACAGGTTTTAGATGTCATTTTGGAAGCCAGGCGGCCCAGTACTAGAAAAGTTTATGCTGATAAATGGAGGAGATGTTTTCTTTGGAGCACAGCAAAGGGCTTTGATGTCTCAGTACCTAATTTGAGTTTTACGCTACAGTACCTTACTGAATTACTAGACAAGGGTTTGTCATTTCCTCTGTGAAGGTTCATGCTGCAGCCATTTCTGCTCACTATGATTGTGACCCTCCTTTATTTTCTCATCCTTTGTTTAAGCAATTTCTTAGAGGGGCAAAAAATATAAGACCCCCACGAGCTCCTACTCCTTCCTGGGATCTCAATTTTGTGTTGGAGAAGCTTACTTTACCTCCTTTCGAACCTGCAGCTACGCCTGAGCTGAAGTTTTTGTCTTGGAAAACTGCTTTTTTGTTGGCCATTACCTCTGCTAGGAGGGTCTCTGAATTGCAGGCACTCATGGCAGTTGAACCTTTCTGGTATTCCATAAGGATAGGGTGTCTTTGCATACTAACCCTACTTTTATGCCTAAAGTGATTTCTAATGTGGCCTTGAACCAGTCTATTCATTTGCCTACTTTTTATGCTGATCCCCAAAATAAGGGGGAAAAAGTCTTGCATTCTTTGGACATTCACAGGCAGCTACGTTATTATTTGAGCAGAACTAAAGAGTTCAGGCAGACTCAACAGTTATTTATTTCTTTTGCTCTGGCTTCTCAAGGGAAAGCTGTTTCAAAGCAAACTATTTCTAAGTGGATTGGTCATTGTATTGCTTTTTGTTATTCTCATCATGGGAAGAATGTTCCTGCTGGGATCAGACCTCATTGCACTAGGGCTACTGCCACATCTACTGCCTTTTTGAGGGGGGTAGCTACTAAGGATATTTTGGAAGCAGCTACTTGGAGTTCAGTACACACTTTTACTAAGCATCACCATCTCCCTCTTTATTCCAAGTCTAGGGCTGGGTTTGCCACTGCAGTTTTTCAGGGCATGTTAGCAGCTCCTAATGCTTTTTAGTTTGCCAGCCTCCCTTTTCCTTTGCTTTGGGATTCTACCCACAGGTTATGACTGCAGCAATGTGAGACGAAGAACATAGTACAGTTTTGTACCTACCATAAATGTAGATGTTCGAGGATCCACATTGCTGCAGTCCTATTTTCCCTCCCTCCTTCCCCTCTATTGTTTGGGGTTGCTGTTTTTTCCTTTGGGATAATTGTTATTTTCTCACTTGTGGTTGTTGGGTATTTACTATTTTGGCTCTGGCCTTTCCTTTTTAAGGCCTTCTGACATCTGGGGCAAGAAAGACTGAGGATATGGCGTCGGTCATGCGCTTAAGTACTACTACGTACTGACGTCAGCTCCGGGCGTCCATGACCGACGCCAGCCTAACTCTTTGGTATTCGGGCCGACCGAGGACAGCGGACTACCCACAGGTTATGACTGCAGCAATGTGGATCCTCGAACATCTACATTTATGGTAGGTACAAAACTGTACTTTTTTTTTTTAGAATCTAAAGAATTAATTTGTCATCTTAGAATGAATGCAGCCACAACTCCTGGGTTAAATGACAGTGTAGTTTTTCAGCCAGTACATAGAATTTGCTGTGCCTACCTGAAGTAAGCCCAGAACAAACTCATAAAGCAATCCACTCTGGTGGAATCAAAAATTAAGCAACATGTACCACAAAAGAAAAAAAAATCATTGCTAAAATTAGGAAGTGCAACACTCGAAAGGATAACAAATTTCTCACTGCACTGAATAGAGAACTTGTTGTTGTGTCTTTTGGCTTTTCCTGATTAGGGGTTGCCACAGCGGAACTCCGGTCCGCTAATGATTGGCAGTTGATTTTTACATGCCGAGTTGCCGGCCCTGACGCACAACCTTCAACGAAGATACGCCCATTCATGCATGTCTCCACACAGAAGACGCTCTAGCTGAGAATCGAACGGAGCAACGTCTTGCTGTGAGGCGACAACGCTACCTCAGCACCACCACCGCGGTACACTGAATAGAGAACTAAGAGGGCCAATTAAGTCTAACAAATTCAGTTTTGAGGTAAATATAGCTTCCCAGCTCAAGGACAACCATGAGGCCTTCTTTAGGTATGTCTGAACCTTCAAAGGCAGCGCACAACAGTGTGCCGAACTGGTTGTAAATGAAGCCATGTTCACAGAGCTGGGAGAGATAGGAAATCAAGTGGCTAACAGATTCAGCTTCAGTTTTATTCCCACTGTCTCCCGGAAATATGTTGGTATGTGTCTAGCCTTGAACAGCATTCTACCTTTGTGAAGGATGATGCCACGATATGAACAAAAGATAATTGACTTTAATAATTAGCTTAGTTGTTGGTGTCATTCTAAGGAGAAACATTACTTGTCAGCTTGAGAGGACATGTTTACAATCAATATTGTTTTGCAATGGGTGGTCTGCACCTGTCCCCTCAAGGCTTTTATATATTGGCTAAACCATTGTCCTCCCCATAGATCATTTTTCAAGTAGTGCCAGATTGACAAATTCTCATCACCTTTCTGAATGCAGACAGCTGTGCAGTTTCCAAGACATGGTTTAAAGATGTGGATAGTTCTCTGGTGCAGTACAAGGCTTCAGTGCTTTCCACACATTTAGACCAGCAACTGCACAGACAGGGATTATGGGTGGAGGTGTCTCAGTCTACATCAGTAACAAACATATCTCAAGGATGTTTAAACAGGATGATAGGCTGGAGTTGCTGCACATCCAGATTACTACAGACAAAAGACAAAATCCCGTAACATATCCTAGTACGCTCTAGGTCATCCTCTGACCCATGAAACTCACAGCTCATACTTATACCTACTGTAGGTACTCAATATTCATCTAAATCCCATACTCATGGGTGCTTAATTACCCCTCTATAGAGTGGGAATCCTGCATGACCTCATATTTGCAGGCACAGAGATTCCTTGACTTTAACACAAACACCATTTGCCAGATATTGCATACTCCTACTAGAGGTACAAACATATTGGACCTGGTACTCTCAAATACACACACACACACACACACACACACACACACACACACACACACACACACACACACACACACACACACACACACACACAGACACACAGACACACTCTGGTAAGGCTAGACCACAAATCTGTCTACTTTGAAATACAAATCAGTTATGTAATCCCACTAAACCCTGAAACAGTTAGAAACTGTTCCAAGACACACTACCTTTTCTTAAGCGATAACCTCTCAAAATGTCAAGCCGCGCCAAACCCACAAAACACAGCAGCCTTTGTGGAATTCTGTACAACAGAGAAGTTGATGTGCCTATCTGAAGTAAGCCCAAAGCAAACTCAAATACACAAGCAACTCTGGTGGAATCCAAAATTAAACAAGATATACCACAAAAAGAAGTCATAGCTAAAATTAGTGTAATACCCAAACGGATAACAAATTTCTCACCAAACTGAATAGAGAACTAAGAGGGCTAGTTACGTCTAACAAATCCAGTTATGAGGTAAATATAGCTTCCCAGGGCAAGGACAACCAGGAGGCCTTCTTTAGATGTGTCTGAAACTTCAAAGGCAGCGCACAACAGTGTGCCAGACTGGTTGTAAATGAAGCCATTTTCACAGAGCTGGGAGGTATAGCAAATGTAGCGGCTAATAAATTCAGCTTTATTTTATCCCCACTCTCTCCAGGAAGTACCATCAAACATAACCCCTCCAACTAGCAGTAGGGAGCATGTCCTAGATGCACACTTTGAGGCCAAGAATACTGCTTCAGTCATCCCTGATAATATCCCAGGATGCCTCCTAAATAGCCTGAAATATGGTTTAAGAGCTACTGGACTGGAGTCTCTATTTAACCATAGCCTCCAATCAGGCAATGTGCCACTTGGATGGAAGACTGCAGCAGTCATCTATCTGCAAAAGGGCAGATCATCAACATATACCAGGAACTACAGACCCATTAGTCTGACTTGTCCCATATGCAAAGCCCTGGAAAGAATTAACATGGAAATGATTAATAACACAGGAAATCTTTGGACACCAGACATAATGCAGTTTGGTTCCGTCAGCGGCAGGTCATGCCTACTAAACCTGGTGGACCTCTTTAAGAAGGTCACCAAGGTAATGGATGAGGACAAAAGAGTGCATACTGCCTTCCTTGACCTAGCTAAGGCATTTAATACAAAACACGATTTGGGTATTGTAAACAAACTCGTGGAATTAGGCATACATCCGTCCCCCCCCTCCCCCATGTAACATGCTGTATAGCCAGCAGACTCGCAGATAGTCCCAGGAAGTTAGTATTGAGAAGACCACCTCCACAACGAGTCTGGTTACCAGCGCAGTTCCTCAGGGCTGTGTGCTGGGTCCTCGCCTCTTTGGCATTTACTTCTTTGAAGTCATGGCCAATGGCCAATGTCAAGGGCCTCTGGCTGACCAAATCTGCAGACGATTGCAAACTAGGAGCAGTCAAAGAATTCCCCCAGGACACTAACATCTTACAGGAAGATCTTAAACGTCAATGCCAGTAAATGCATAGTAGTACCTTTTCTGAAGTCATCCATCCTGGAAAACAACCTCATTGATAAAATGCAGGTAAAAGTAGACCAGTAGTCAACGTTTTGGGGATGCATGTCGATAGTAACCTGGCTTTTGACAAGCATGTATCAAAGGTAGAAAGAATGTTTCTGCGTTGTTCAGCTTATAAGTAAGGGCAAGGCATCTAGGTCCAGTGAAGTAATTGTGCCGCTGTTTTCAGCCCTCATCAGATCCATCATTGAGTATAACACCCATTTGGAATGTACCTGACCAGACACATGCAACAACTAGAACATTCACAGTTTCCTCACAAAATTAATACAGGGTTTAAGCATGGTTTCCTACACAGATCATCTCAAAGCCCTATCTCCTGTAAACTACTGAAAGGTGATCTATGCCTGGCATACAAGGCATCCTTGGATCCCACTCTGATGGAGCTTTTTGCATATCTGCAAAACAAACCACATCAGGGCTACTAGATCTAAGGAATTAGTTTGCTTACAGCATAACTAGAACATGTTGGACGGACAGGTAGGTATATCAGAGAATTCCCATTCCCTGGAATAGGCTTCCTCTCCACATGAAATTGAGCTTTTCCCTAACCCTATTTAAGTGTAAACTGGACCAGTGGATGGCACATAGGAAATCCACCAGCTGGTCTGACACTTGTGTCTCTGATGACAGAGGCAGCCGTTAAACCATATCCTAGCTAACATACACCCTTTAAAATAACCTCTAAGGCACAATGACTCATGGGATACATTTGGATTGCATAACTAGACTTACAAAGCCCTAATAGCCGTTAGCCTTGTATGCAGCTATGTTTCTATAAACCTATGTCTGTAGTACACTGAGG